>NW_027182356.1:0-300000 GCF_040938575.1 Ambystoma mexicanum
GAAGGGTCTCAGGATAGGAATGGTAAGGACTTAGAATTCACATCTCATACTATAGGGAGGGTCTCAGTTTTGATATTAGAAGCATTGAGCTATCACATCTCATGCTATCGGAAGGGTCTCAGGATTGGAATGGGATGGAGTTGGATATCACATCTCAAGCTATCTCAGGATTGGAATGGGAAGGAGTTTGATATTTCATCTCAAGCTATAGGAAGGGTCTCAGGTTTGGAAAGGGAAGGATTTGGATTTCACATCTCATGTTATAGGATGGTTCTCATGTTTGGTTTTAGAAGCATTGAGATATCACATCTCATGCTATCGGAAGGGTCTCAGGTTTGGAAAGGGAAGGATTTGGATTTCACATGTTATAGGATGGTTCTCAGGTTTGGTTTTAGAAGCATTAAATTATAACATCTCATGCTATAGGAAGGGTCTCAGGTTTGGAATGGGAAGGAGTTGGATATCACATCTCTGCTATCTGAAGGGTCTCAGGATTGGAATGGGAAGGAGTTGGATATCCCATCTCGTTATAGGAAGGGTCTCAGGTTTGGTATTAGAAGCAATGAGATATCACATCTCATGCTATAGGAAGGGTCTAAGGTTTGGAAGGGGACGGATTTGGGTATCACATCTCATGTTATAGGACCGGTCTCAGGTTTGGTATTTGAAGCATTGAGATATCAAGTCTCATGGTATAGGACGGGTCTCAGAATTGGAATGAGAAGGAGTTGGATATCACATCTCAAGCTATAGGAAGGGTCTCATGATTGGAATGGGAAGGAGTTGGATATCACATCTCATGTTATAGGAAGGGTCTCAGGATTGGAATGGGAAGGACTTGGATATCACATCTCATTCTATAGGAAGGCTCTCAGGGTTGGAAGGGGAAGGAGTTGGATATCACATTTCATGTTAGAGGTAGGATCTCAGGTTTGGTTTTAGAGGCATTGAGATATCACATCTCATGCCATCAGAAGGGTCTCAGGATTGGAATGGGAAGGAGTTGGATATCACATCTCATGTTATAGGAAGGACCTTAGGTTTGGTATTAGAAGCATTGAGATATCACATCTCATGCTAGAGGAAGGGTCTCGGGATTGGAATGGGAAGGAGTTGGATATCACATCTCATGTTATTGGAAGGATCTCAGGTTTGGTATTAGAAGCATTGAGATATCACATCTCATGCTATCGGAAGGGTCTTAGGTTTGGTATAAGCATTGAGATATCACATCTCTGCTATCGGAAGGGTCTCAGGATTGGAATGGGAAGGATTTGGATATCATAATTCATGTTATAGGAAGGGTCTCAGGTTTGGTATTAGAAGCATTGAGATATCACATCTCATGCTATAGGAAGGGTCTCAGGATTGGAATGGGAAGGACTTGGATATCACATCTCATGTTATAGGAAGGGTCTCAGGTTTGGTATTAGAAGCATTGAGATATCACATCTCATGCTATAGGAAGGGTCTCAGGAATGGAATGGGAAGGACTTGGATATCACATCTCATGATAAAGGAAGGGTCTAAGGTTTGGAAGGGGAAGGATTTGGATATCACATCTCATGTTATTGGACCGGTCTCAGGTTTGGTATTAGAAGCATTGAGATATCAAGTCTCATGGTATAGGACGGGAGTTTGATATCACATCTCATGCCATGGTATGGGTCTCAGGTTTTGTAGAAGCATTGGTATATCACATCTCATGCTATCGGAAGGGTATCAGGATTGGATTTGGAAGGAGTTGGATATCCCATCTCATGCTATAGGAAGGGTCTCAGGTTGGAATAGAAGGAGTTGGATATCACATCTCATGTTATAGGAAGGGTCTCAGGATTGGAATGGGAAGGACTTGGATATCACATCTCATGCTGTAGGAAGGGTCTCAGGTTTGGAAAAGGAAGGAGTTGGATATCACATTTCATGTTAGAGGTAGGATCTCAGGTTTGGTATTAGAGGCATTGAGATATCAGATCTCATGCTATCAGAAGGGTATCAGGATTGGAATGGGAAGGAGTTGGATATCACATCTCATGCTAAAGGGAGGGTCTCAGGTTTGGAATGGGAAGGATTTGGATATCACATCTCATGTTATAGGAAGGACCTTAGGTTTGGTATTAGAAGCATTGAGATATCACATCTCATGCTATAGGAAGGGTCTCGGGATTGGAATGGGAAGGAGTTGGATATCACATCTCATGTTATAGGAAGGATCTCAGGTTTGGTATTAGAAGCATTGAGATATCACATCTCATGCTATAGGAAGGGTCTCAGGATTGGAATGGGAGGAGCTATATATCACATCTCATGCTCAAGGAAGGGTCTCAGGTTTGGAAGGGGAAGGATTTGGATATCACATCTCATGTTATAGGACGGGTCTCAGGTTTGGTATTAGAAGCATTGTGATATCACATCTCATGCTATAGGATGTGTCTCAGGATTGGAATGGGAAGGAGTTGGATATCACATCTCATGCTATAGGAAGGGTTTCAGGTTTGGTAGAAGCATTGAGATATCACATCTCATGCTATAGGAAGAGTCTCAGGTTTGGGAAGGGAAGGATTTGGATTTCACATCTCATGTTATAGGATGGTTTTCATGTTTGGTTTTTGAAGCATTGAGATATCACATCTCATGCTATAGGAAGGGTCTCAGGAATGGAATGGGAAGGACTTGGATATCACATCTCATGATAAAGGAAGGGTCTAAGGTTTGGAAGGGGAAGGATTTGGATATCACATCTCATGTTATTGGACCGGTCTCAGGTTTGGTATTAGAAGCATTGAGATATCAAGTCTCATGGTATAGGACGGGAGTTTGACATCACATCTCATGCCATGGTATGGGTCTCAGGTTTTGTAGAAGCATTGGTATATCACATCTCATGCTATCGGAAGGGTATCAGGATTGGATTTGGAAGGAGTTGGATATCCCATCTCATGCTATAGGAAGGGTCTCAGGTTGGAATAGAAGGAGTTGGATATCACATCTCATGTTATAGGAAGGGTCTCAGGATTGGAATGGGAAGGACTTGGATATCACATCTCATGCTGTAGGAAGGGTCTCAGGTTTGGAAAAGGAAGGAGTTGGATATCACATTTCATGTTAGAGGTAGGATCTCAGGTTTGGTATTAGAGGCATTGAGATATCAGATCTCATGCTATCAGAAGGGTATCAGGATTGGAATGGGAAGGAGTTGGATATCACATCTCATGCTAAAGGGAGGGTCTCAGGTTTGGAATGGGAAGGATTTGGATATCACATCTCATGTTATAGGAAGGACCTTAGGTTTGGTATTAGAAGCATTGAGATATCACATCTCATGCTATAGGAAGGGTCTCGGGATTGGAATGGGAAGGAGTTGGATATCACATCTCATGTTATAGGAAGGATCTCAGGTTTGGTATTAGAAGCATTGAGATATCACATCTCATGCTATAGGAAGGGTCTCAGGATTGGAATGGGAGGAGCTATATATCACATCTCATGCTCAAGGAAGGGTCTCAGGTTTGGAAGGGGAAGGATTTGGATATCACATCTCATGTTATAGGACGGGTCTCAGGTTTGGTATTAGAAGCATTGTGATATCACATCTCATGCTATAGGATGTGTCTCAGGATTGGAATGGGAAGGAGTTGGATATCACATCTCATGTTATAGGATGGTTCTCATGTTTGGTTTTTGAAGCATTGAGATATCACATCTCATGCTATCGGAAGGGTCTCAGGTTTGGAATGGGAAGGAGTTGGATATCAGATCTCCTGTTATAGGAAGGGTCTCAGGTTTGGAATGGGAAGGAGTTGGATATGACATCTCTTGTTATAGGGAGGGTCTCAGAATTTGAATGGTAAGGAGTTGGATATCACATCTCATGCTATAGGAAGGGTCTCAGGATTTGAATGGGAAGGATTTGGATATCACATCTCTTGCTATAGGAAGGGTCTCAGGTTTTTTATTAGAAACATTGAGATATCACATCTCATGCTATAGGAAGGGTTTTAGGATTGGAATTGGAAGTATTTGGATATCACATCTCATGCTAAAGGAAGGGTCTCAGGTTTGGAAGGGGAAGGATTTGGATATCACATCTCATCCAATAGGAAGGGTCTCAGGTTTGGAATGGGAAGGAATTGGATATCACATCTCATGTTATAGGAAGGGTCTCAGGTTTTTTATTAGAAACATTGAGATATCACATCTCATGTTATAGGACGGTTCCCAGGTTTGGTATTAGAAGCATTGAGATATCACATCTCATGGTATAGGAAGGGTCTCAGGGTTGGAATGGGAAGGAGTTGGATATCACATCTCATCCAATAGGAAGGGTCTCAGGTTTGGAATGGGAAGGAATTGGATATCACATCTCATGTTATAGGAAGGATCTCAGGTTTGGTATTAGAAGCATTGAGATATCACATCTCATGCTATAGGAAGGGTCTCAGGATTGGAATGTGAAGGATTTGGATATCACATCTCATGCTAAAGGAAGGGTCTCAGGTTTGGTAGAAGCATTGAGATATCACATCTCATGCTATAGGAAGGGTCTCAGGATTTGAATGGCAAGGAGTTGGATATCACATCTCATGCCATAGGATGCGTCTCAGGTTTGGTATAAGCATTGAGATATCACATCTCTGCTATCGGAAGGTTCTCAGGATTGGATTGGGAAGGAGTTGGATATCCCTTCCCATGCTATAGGAAGTGTCTCAGGTTGGAATGGGAAGGAGTTGAATATCACATCTCATGTTATAGGAAGGGTCTCAGGATTGGAATGGGAAGGATTTGGATATCACATCTCTTGCTATAGGAAGGGTCTCAGGATTGGAATGGGAAGGATTTGGATATCACATCTCATGTCATAGGAAGGATCTCAGGTTTGGTATTAGAAGCATTGATATATCACATCTCATGCTATAGGAATGGTCTCAGGATTGGAATGGGTAGGAGTTGGATATTACATTCTTGCTATAGTAAGGGTCTCATGTTTGGAATGGGAAGGAGTTGGATATCACATATGCTATAGGAAGTGTCTCAGGTTTGGAACGGGAAGGAGTTGGATATCACATCTCATGTTATAGGAAGGGTCTCAGGTTTGGTATAAGCATTGAGATATCACATCTCTGCTATCAGGAGTGGCTCAGGATTGGAATGGGAAGGAGTTGGATATCCCATCTCATGTTAAAGGACGGGTCTCTGGTTTGGTATTAGAATCATTGAGATATCACATCGCATGCTGTAGGAAGGGTCTAAGGATTGGAATGGGATGGACTTGGATATCACATCTCATGCTATAGGTAGGCTCTCAGGTTTGGTATAAGCATTGAGATATCACATCTCATGCTATAGGAAGGGTCTCAGGATTGGAATGGGAAGGATTTGGATATCACATCTCATGCTATAGGAAGGGTCTCAGATTTGGTATAAGCATTGAGATATCACATCTCATGCTATAGGAAGGGTCTCAGGATTGGAATGGGAAGGAGTTGTATATGACATCTCAAGCCTTAGGAAGGGTCTCAGGTTTGGTATAAGCATTGAGATATCACATCTCTGCTATCGGAAGGGTCTCAGGATTGGAATGGGAAGGAGTTGGATATCCCATCTCATGTTATAGGAAGGGTCTCAGGTTTGGTATTAGAAGCATTGAGATATCACATCTCATGCTATAGGAAGGGTCTCAGGATTGGAATGGGAAGGAGTTGGATATCACATCTCATTATAAAGGAAGGGTCTAAGGTTTGGAAGGGGAAGGATTTGGATATCACATCTCATGTTATAGGACGGGTCTCAGGTTTGGTATTAGAAGCATTGAGATATCAAGTCTCATGGTATAAGAAGGGTCTCAGAATTGGAATGGGAAGGAGTTGGATATCACATCTCAAGCTATAGGAAGCGTCTCAGGATTGGAATGGGAAGGAGTTTGATATCACATCTCATGCCATAGTATGGGTCTCAGGTTTGGTAGAAGCATTGGGATATCACATCTCATGCTATAGGAAGGGTCTCAGGATTGGAATGGGAAGAAGTAGGATATCACATCTCAAGCTATAGGAAGGGTCTCAGGTTTGGTATAAGCATTGAGATATCACATCTCATGCTATAGGAAGGGTCTCAGGGTTGGAATGGGAAGGAGTTGTATATGACATCTCATGCCATAGGAAGGGTCTCAGGTTTGGTATAAGCATTGAGATATCACATCACATGCTATAGGAAGGGTCTCAGGATTGGAATGGGAAGGACTTGGATATCACATCACATGCTATAGGAAGGGTCTCAGGATTGGAATGGGAAGGACTTGGATATCACATCTCATGCTATAGGCAGGGTCTCAGGTTTGGAAAGGGAAGGAGATGGATATCACATTTCATGTTAGAGGTAGGATCTCAGGTTTGGTATTAGAGGCAATGAGATATCACATCTCATGCTATCAGAAGGGTCTCAGGATTGGAATGGGAAGGAGTTGGATATCACATTTCATGCTAAAGGGAGGGTCTCAGGTTTGGAAGGGGAAGGATTTGGAAATCACATCTCATATTATAGGAAGGATCTCAGGTTTGGTATTAGAAGCATTGAGATATCACATCTCATGCTATCGGAAGGATCTCAGGTTTGGTATAAGAGGCATTGAGATATCACATCTCATGCTATCATAAGGGTCTCAGGATTGGAATGGGAAGGAGTTGGATATCACATCTCATGTTATAGGAAGGATCTCAGGTTTGGTATTAAAAGCATTGAGACATCACATCTCATGCTATAGGAAGGGTCTCAGGATTGGAATGGGAAGGAGTTGGATATCACATCTCATGCTATAGGAAGGGTCTCAGGTTTGGTATAAGCATTGAGATATCACATCTCATGCTATAGGAAGGGTCTCAGGATTGGAATGGGAAGGATTTGGATATCACATCTTATGCTATAGGAAGGGTCTCAGGTTTGGTATAAGCACTGAGATATCACATCTCATGCTATAGGAAGGGTCTCAGGATTGGAATGGGAAGAAGTTGGATATCACATCTCATGCTATAGGAAGGGTCTCAGGTTTGGTATAAGCATTGAGATATCACATCTCATGCTATAGGAAGGGTCTCAGGGTTGGAATGGGAAGGAGTTGTATATGAGATCTCATGCCATAGGAAGGATCTCAGGTTTGGTATAAGCATTGAGATATCACATCACATGCTATAGGAAGGGTCTCACGATTGGAATGGGAAGGACTTGGATATCACATCTCATGCTATAGGCAGGGTCTCAGGGTTGGAAAGGGAATGAGATGGATATCACATTTCATGTTAGAGGTAGGATCTCAGGTTTGGTATTAGAGGCATTGAGATATCACATCTCATGCTATCAGAAGGGTCTCAGGATTGGAATGGGAAGGAGTTGGATATCACATTTCATGCTAAAGGGAGGGTCTCAGGTTTGGAAGGGGAAGGATTTGGAAATCACATCTCATATTATAGGAAGGATCTCAGGTTTGGTATTAGAAGCATTGAGATATCACATCTCATGCTATCGGAAGGATCTCAGGTTTGGTATAAGAGGCATTGAGATATCACATCTCATGCTATCATAAGGGTCTCAGGATTGGAATGGGAAGGAGTTGGATATCACATCTCATGTTATAGGAAGGATCTCAGGTTTGGTATTAGAAGCATTGAGACATCACATCTCATGCTATAGGAAGGGTCTCAGGATTGGAATGGGAAGGAGTTGGATATCACATCTCATGCTATAGGAAGGGTCTCAGGTTTGGTATAAGCATTGAGATATCACATCTCATGCTATAGGAAGGGTCTCAGGATTGGAAAGGGAAGGATTTGGATATCACATCTTATGCTATAGGAAGGGTCTCAGGTTTGGTATAAGCATGGAGATATCACTTCTCATGCTATAGGAAGGGTCTCAGGATTGGAATGGGAAGGAGTTGGATATCCCATCTCATGCTATAGGAAGGGTCTCAGATTTGGTATGAGCATTGAGATATCACATCTCATGCTATAGGAAGGGTCTCAGGATTGGAATGGGAAGGAGTTGTATATGACATCTCAGGCCATAGGAAGGGTCTCAGATTTGGTATAAGCATTGAGATATCACATCTCATGATATCGGAAGGGTCTCAGGATTGGAATGGGAAGGAGTTGGATATCACATCTCATTATAAAGGAAGGGTCTAAGGTTTGGAAGGGGATGGATTTGGATATCACATCTCATGTTATAGGACGGGTCTCAGGTTTGGTATTAGAAGCATTGGGATATCAAGTGTCATGGTATAAGAAGGGTCTCAGAATTGGAATGGGAAGGAGTTGGATATCACATCTCAAGCTATAGGAAGCGTCTCAGGATTGGAATGGGAAGGAGTTTGATATCACATCTCATGCCATAGTATGGGTCTCAGGTTTGGTAGAAGCATTGGGATATCACATCTCATGCTATCGGAAGGGTATCAGTATTGGATTTGGAAGGAGTTGGATATCCCATCTCATGCTATAGGAAGGGTCTCAGGTTAGAATGGGAAGGAGTTGGATATCACATTTCATGTTATAGGAAGGGTCTCAGGATTGGAATGGGAAGGACTTGGATATCATATCTCATGCTATAGGAAGGCTCTCAGGTTTGGAAGGGGAAGGAGTTGGATATCACATTTCATGTTAGAGGAAGGATCTCAGGTTTGGTATTAGAGGCCTTGAGATATCACATCTCATGCTATAGGAAGGGTCTCAGGATTGGAATGGGAAGGAGTTGGATATCACATCTCAAGCTATAGGAAGGGTCTCAGGTTTGGTATAAGCATTGAGATATCACATCTCATGCTATAGGAAGGGTCTCAGGATTGGAATGGGAAGAAGTTGGATATCACATCTCATGCTATAGGAAGGGTCTCAGGTTTGGTATAAGCATTGAGATATCACATCTCATGCTATAGGAAGGGTCTCAGGGTTGGAATGGGAAGGAGTTGTATATGACATCTCATGCCATAGGAAGGGTCTCAGGTTTGGTATAAGCATTGAGATATCACATCACATGCTATAGGAAGGGTCTCAGGATTGGAATGGGAAGGACTTGGATATCACATCTCATGCTATAGGCAGGGTCTCAGGTTTGGAAAGGGAAGGAGATGGATATCACATTTCATGTTAGAGGTAGGATCTCAGGTTTGGTATTAGAGGCATTGAGATATCACATCTCATGCTATCAGAAGGGTCTCAGGATTGGAATGGGAAGGAGTTGGATATCAAATCTCATGCTAAAGGGATGGTCTAAGGTTTGGAAGGGGAGGGATTTGGACATCATATCTCATGTTATTGGAAGGATCTCAGGTTTGGTATTAGAAGCATTGAGATATCACATCTCATGCTATCGGAAGGGTCTTAGGTTTGGTATAAGCATTGAGATATCACATCTCTGCTATCGGAAGGGTCTCAGGATTGGAATGGGAAGGATTTGGATATCACAATTCATGTTATAGGGAGGGTCTCAGTTTTCATATTAGAAGCATTGAGATATCACATATGCTATTGGAAGGGTCTCAGTATTGGAATGGGAAGGAGTTGGATATCACATCTCATGTTATAGGGAGGGTCTCAGTTTTGATATTAGAAGCATTGAGATATCACATATGCTATTGGAAGGGTCTCAGTATTGGAATTGGAAGGAGTTGGATATCACATATGCTAAAGGAAAGGTCTCAGGTTTGGAATGGGAAGGAGTTGGATATCACGTCTCATGTTATAGGAAGGGTCTCAGGTTTGGAATGGGAAGGAGTTGAATATCACATCTCATGCTAAAGGAAGGGTCATCAGGTTCGGTATAAGCATTGAGATATCACATCTCTGCTATCGGAAGGGTCTCAGGATAGGAATGGGAAGGACGTAGATTTCACATCTCATACTATAGGGAGGGTCTCAGTTTTGATATTAGAAGCATTGAGCTATCACATCTCATGCTATCGGAAGGGTCTCAGGATTGGAATGGGATGGAGTTGGATATCACATCTCAAGCTATCTCAGGATTGTAATGGGAAGGAGTTTGATATCACATATCAAGCTATAGGAAGGGTCTCAGGTTTGGAAGGGGAAGGATTTGGATCTCACATCTCAAGCTATCTCAGGATTGGAATGGGAAGGAGTTTGATATTTCATCTCAAGCTATAGGAAGGGTCTCAGGTTTGGAAAGGGAAGGATTTGGATTTCACATCTCATGTTATAGGATGGTTCTCATGTTTGGTTTTAGAAGCATTGAGATATCACATCTCATGCTATGGGAAGGGTCTCAGGTTTGGAATGGGAAGGAGTTGGTTATCACATCTCATGCTAAAGGAAAGGTCTCAGGTCTGGAAGGGGAAGGATTTGGATCTCACATCTCATGTTTTAGGACGGGTCTCAGGTTTGGTATTAGAAGCATTGAACTATCACATCTCATGGTATAGGAAGGGTCCCAGGATTGGAATGGGAAGGAGTTGGATATCACATTGAATGGGAAGGAGTTTGATATCACATCTCAAGCTATAGGAAGGGCCTCATGTTTGGAATGGGAATGATTTGGATTTCACATCTCATGTTATAGGATGGTTCTCATGTTTGGTTTTAGAAGCATTGAAATATCACATCTCATGCTATCTGAAGGGTCTCAGGTTTGGAATGGGAAGGAGTTTGATATCACATCTCATGTTAGAGGTAGGATCTCAGGTTTGGTATTAGAGGCATTGAGATATGACATCTCATGCCATCAGAAGGGTCTCAGGATTGGAATGGGAAGGAGTTGGATATCACATCTCATGCTAAAGGGAGGGTCTAAGGTTTGGAAGGGGAAGGATTTGGACATCACATCTCATGTTATTGGAAGGATCTGAGGTTTGGTATTAGAAGCATTGAGATATCACATCTCATGCTATCGGAAGGGTCTCAGGTTTGGTATAAGCATTGAGATATCACATCTCTGCTATCGGAAGGGTCTCAGGATTGGAATGGGAAGGATTTGGATATCACATCTCATGTTATAGGAAGGGTCTCAGGTTTGGTATTAGAAGCATTGAGATATCACATCTCATGCTATATTAAGGGTCTCAGGAATGGAATGGGAAGGACTTGGATATCACATCTCATGATAAAGGAAGGGTCTAAGGTTTGGAAGGGGAAGGATTTGGATATCACATCTCATGTTATTGGACCGGTCTCAGGTTTGGTATTAGAAGCATTGAGATATCAAGTCTCATCGTATAGGACGGGAGTTTGATATCACATCTCATGCCATGGTATGGGTCTCAGGTTTTGTAGAAGCATTGGGATATCACATCTCATGCTATTGGAAGGGTATCAGGATTGGATTTGGAAGGAGTTGGATATCCCATCTCATGCTATAGGAAGGGTCTCAGGTTGGAGTAGAAGGAGTTGGATATCACATCTCATGTTATAGGAAGGATCTCAGGTTTTGTATTAGAAGCATTGAGATATCACATCTCATGCTATAGGAAGGGTCTCAGGATTGGAATGTGAAGCATTTGGATATCACATCTCATGCTAAAGGAAGGGTCTCAGGTTTGGTATAAGCATTGAGATATCACATCTCTGCTATCGGAAGGGTCTAAGGATTGGATTGGGAAGGAATTGGATATCCCTTCTCATGCTATAGGAAGGGTCTCAGGTTGGAATGGGTAGGAGTTGGATATCACATCTCATGTTATAGGAAGGGTCTCAAGATTGAAATGGGAAGGATTTGGATATCACATCTCTTGCTATAGGAAGGGTCTCAGGTTTTCTATTAGAAACATTGAGATATGACATCTCATGCTATAGGAAGGGTTTCAGTATTGGAATGGGAAGGATTTGGATATCACATCTCATGCTAAAGGAAGGGTCTCAGGTTTGGAAGGGGAAGGATTTGGATATCATATCTCATGTTATAGGACATATCTCATGTTATAGGACGGGTCCCAGGTTTGGTATTAGAAGCATTGAGATATCACATCTCATGGTATAGGAAGGGTCTCAGGATTGGAATGGGAAGGAGTTGGATCTCCCTTCTCATGCTACAGGAAGGGTCTCAGGTTGGAATGGGAAGGAGTTGGATATCACATCTCGTTATAGGAAGGGTCTCAGGATTGGAATGGGAAGGAATTGGATATCACATCTCTTGCTATAGGAAGGGTCTCAGGTTTGGAAGGGGAAGGATTTGGATATCATATCTCATGTTATAGGACCGGTCCCAGGTCTGGTATTAGAAGCATTGAGATATCACATCTCATGCTATAGGAGGAGTCTCAGGATTGGAATGGGCAGGAGTTGAATATCACCTCTCATGCTAAAGGAAGGGTATCAGGTTTGATAGAAGCATTGAGATATCACATCTCATGCTATAGGAAGGAACTCAGGATTGGAATGGGAAGGAGTTGGATATCACATCTAATGCCATAGGAAGGGTCATCAGGTTTGGTATAAGCATTGAGATATCACATCTCTGCTATCGGAAGGGTCTCAGGATAGGAATGGTAAGGACTTAGAATTCACATCTCATACTATAGGGAGGGTCTCAGTTTTGATATTAGAAGCATTGAGCTATCACATCTCATGCTATCGGAAGGGTCTCAGGATTGGAATGGGATGGAGTTGGATATCACATCTCAAGCTATCTCAGGATTGGAATGGGAAGGAGTTTGATATTTCATCTCAAGCTATAGGAAGGGTCTCAGGTTTGGAAAGGGAAGGATTTGGATTTCACATCTCATGTTATAGGATGGTTCTCATGTTTGGTTTTAGAAGCATTGAGATATCACATCTCATGCTATCGGAAGGGTCTCAGGTTTGGAAAGGGAAGGATTTGGATTTCACATGTTATAGGATGGTTCTCAGGTTTGGTTTTAGAAGCATTAAATTATAACATCTCATGCTATAGGAAGGGTCTCAGGTTTGGAATGGGAATGATTTGGATTTCACATCTCATGTTATAGGATGGTTCTCATGTTTGGTTTTAGAAGCATTGAAATATCACATCTCATGCTATCTGAAGGGTCTCAGGTTTGGAATGGGAAGGAGTTTGATATCACATCTCATGTTAGAGGTAGGATCTCAGGTTTGGTATTAGAGGCATTGAGATATGACATCTCATGCCATCAGAAGGGTCTCAGGATTGGAATGGGAAGGAGTTGGATATCACATCTCATGCTAAAGGGAGGGTCTAAGGTTTGGAAGGGGAAGGATTTGGACATCACATCTCATGTTATTGAAAGGATCTGAGGTTTGGTATTAGAAGCATTGAGATATCACATCTCATGCTATCGGAAGGGTCTCAGGTTTGGTATAAGCATTGAGATATCACATCTCTGCTATCGGAAGGGTCTCAGGATTGGAATGGGAAGGATTTGGATATCACATCTCATGTTATAGGAAGGGTCTCAGGTTTGGTATTAGAAGCATTGAGATATCACATCTCATGCTATATTAAGGGTCTCAGGAATGGAATGGGAAGGACTTGGATATCACATCTCATGATAAAGGAAGGGTCTAAGGTTTGGAAGGGGAAGGATTTGGATATCACATCTCATGTTATTGGACCGGTCTCAGGTTTGGTATTAGAAGCATTGAGATATCAAGTCTCATGGTATAGGACGGGAGTTTGATATCACATCTCATGCCATGGTATGGGTCTCAGGTTTTGTAGAAGCATTGGGATATCACATCTCATGCTATTGGAAGGGTATCAGGATTGGATTTGGAAGGAGTTGGATATCCCATCTCATGCTATAGGAAGGGTCTCAGGTTGGAGTAGAAGGAGTTGGATATCACATCTCATGTTATAGGAAGGGTCTCAGGATTGGAATGGGAAGGACTTGGATATCACATCTCATGTTATAGGAAGGATCTCAGGTTTTGTATTAGAAGCATTGAGATATCACATCTCATGCTATAGGAAGGGTCTCAGGATTGGAATGTGAAGCATTTGGATATCACATCTCATGCTAAAGGAAGGGTCTCAGGTTTGGTATAAGCATTGAGATATCACATCTCTGCTATCGGAAGGGTCTAAGGATTGGATTGGGAAGGAATTGGATATCCCTTCTCATGCTATAGGAAGGGTCTCAGGTTGGAATGGGTAGGAGTTAGATATCACATCTCATGTTATAGGAAGGGTCTCAAGATTGAAATGGGAAGGATTTGGATATCACATCTCTTGCTATAGGAAGGGTCTCAGGTTTTCTATTAGAAACATTGAGATATGACATCTCATGCTATAGGAAGGGTTTCAGTATTGGAATGGGAAGGATTTGGATATCACATCTCATGCTAAAGGAAGGGTCTCAGGTTTGGAAGGGGAAGGATTTGGATATCATATCTCATGTTATAGGACATATCTCATGTTATAGGACGGGTCCCAGGTTTGGTATTAGAAGCATTGAGATATCACATCTCATGGTATAGGAAGGGTCTCAGGATTGGAATGGGAAGGAGTTGGATCTCCCTTCTCATGCTACAGGAAGGGTCTCAGGTTGGAATGGGAAGGAGTTGGATATCACATCTCGTTATAGGAAGGGTCTCAGGATTGGAATGGGAAGGAATTGGATATCACATCTCTTGCTATAGGAAGGGTCTCAGGTTTGGAAGGGGAAGGATTTGGATATCATATCTCATGTTATAGGACCGGTCCCAGGTCTGGTATTAGAAGCATTGAGATATCACATCTCATGCTATAGGAGGAGTCTCAGGATTGGAATGGGAAGGAGTTGGATATCACGTCTCATGATATAGGAAGGGTCTCAGGATTGGAATGGGCAGGAGTTGAATATCACCTCTCATGCTAAAGGAAGGGTATCAGGTTTGATAGAAGCATTGAGATATCACATCTCATGCTATAGGAAGGAACTCAGGATTGGAATGGGAAGGAGTTGGATATCACATCTAATGCCATAGGAAGGCTCATCAGGTTTGGTATAAGCATTGAGATATCACATCTCTGCTATCGGAAGGGTCTCAGGATAGGAATGGTAAGGACTTAGAATTCACATCTCATACTATAGGGAGGGTCTCAGTTTTGATATTAGAAGCATTGAGCTATCACATCTCATGCTATCGGAAGGGTCTCAGGATTGGAATGGGATGGAGTTGGATATCACATCTCAAGCTATCTCAGGATTGGAATGGGAAGGAGTTTGATATTTCATCTCAAGCTATAGGAAGGGTCTCAGGTTTGGAAAGGGAAGGATTTGGATTTCACATCTCATGTTATAGGATGGTTCTCATGTTTGGTTTTAGAAGCATTGAGATATCACATCTCATGCTATCGGAAGGGTCTCAGGTTTGGAAAGGGAAGGATTTGGATTTCACATGTTATAGGATGGTTCTCAGGTTTGGTTTTAGAAGCATTAAATTATAACATCTCATGCTATAGGAAGGGTCTCAGGTTTGGAATGGGAAGGAGTTGGATATCACATCTCTGCTATCTGAAGGGTCTCAGGATTGGAATGGGAAGGAGTTGGATATCCCATCTCGTTATAGGAAGGGTCTCAGGTTTGGTATTAGAAGCAATGAGATATCACATCTCATGCTATAGGAAGGGTCTAAGGTTTGGAAGGGGACGGATTTGGGTATCACATCTCATGTTATAGGACCGGTCTCAGGTTTGGTATTTGAAGCATTGAGATATCAAGTCTCATGGTATAGGACGGGTCTCAGAATTGGAATGAGAAGGAGTTGGATATCACATCTCAAGCTATAGGAAGGGTCTCATGATTGGAATGGGAAGGAGTTGGATATCACATCTCATGTTATAGGAAGGGTCTCAGGATTGGAATGGGAAGGACTTGGATATCACATCTCATTCTATAGGAAGGCTCTCAGGGTTGGAAGGGGAAGGAGTTGGATATCACATTTCATGTTAGAGGTAGGATCTCAGGTTTGGTTTTAGAGGCATTGAGATATCACATCTCATGCCATCAGAAGGGTCTCAGGATTGGAATGGGAAGGAGTTGGATATCAAATCTCATGCTAAAGGGATGGTCTAAGGTTTGGAAGGGGAAGGATTTGGATATTCCATCTCATGTTATTGGACCGGTCTCAGGTTTGGTATTAGAAGCATTGAGATATCACATCTCATGCTATCGGAAGGGTCTTAGGTTTGGTATAAGCATTGAGATATCACATCTCTGCTATCGGAAGGGTCTCAGGATTGGAATGGGAAGGATTTGGATATCACAATTCATGTTATAGGAAGGGTCTCAGGTTTGGTATTAGAAGCATTGAGATATCACATCTCATGCTATAGGAAGGGTCTCAGGATTGGAATGGGAAGGACTTGGATATCACATCTCATGTTATAGGAAGGGTCTCAGGTTTGGTATTAGAAGCATTGAGATATCACATCTCATGCTATAGGAAGGGTCTCAGGAATGGAATGGGAAGGACTTGGATATCACATCTCATGATAAAGGAAGGGTCTAAGGTTTGGAAGGGGAAGGATTTGGATATCACATCTCATGTTATTGGACCGGTCTCAGGTTTGGTATTAGAAGCATTGAGATATCAAGTCTCATGGTATAGGACGGGAGTTTGATATCACATCTCATGCCATGGTATGGGTCTCAGGTTTTGTAGAAGCATTGGGATATCACATCTCATGCTATCGGAAGGGTATCAGGATTGGATTTGGAAGGAGTTGGATATCCCATCTCATGCTATAGGAAGGGTCTCAGGTTGGAATAGAAGGAGTTGGATATCACATCTCATGTTATAGGAAGGGTCTCAGGATTGGAATGGGAAGGACTTGGATATCACATCTCATGCTGTAGGAAGGGTCTCAGGTTTGGAAAAGGAAGGAGTTGGATATCATATTTCATGTTAGAGGTAGGATCTCAGGTTTGGTATTAGAGGCATTGAGATATCACATCTCATGCTATCATAAGGGTCTCAGGATTGGAATGGGAAGGAGTTGGATATCACATCTCATGTTATAGGAAGGATCTCAGGTTTGGTATTAGAAGCATTGAGACATCACATCTCATGCTATAGGAAGGGTCTCAGGATTGGAATGGGAAGGAGTTGGATATCACATCTCATGCTATAGGAAGGGTCTCAGGTTTGGTATAAGCATTGAGATATCACATCTCATGCTATAGGAAGGGTCTCAGGATTGGAAAGGGAAGGATTTGGATATCACATCTTATGCTATAGGAAGGGTCTCAGGTTTGGTATAAGCATGGAGATATCACTTCTCATGCTATAGGAAGGGTCTCAGGATTGGAATGGGAAGGAGTTGGATATCCCATCTCATGCTATAGGAAGGGTCTCAGATTTGGTATGAGCATTGAGATATCACATCTCATGCTATAGGAAGGGTCTCAGGATTGGAATGGGAAGGAGTTGTATATGACATCTCAGGCCATAGGAAGGGTCTCAGATTTGGTATAAGCATTGAGATATCACATCTCATGATATCGGAAGGGTCTCAGGATTGGAATGGGAAGGAGTTGGATATCACATCTCATTATAAAGGAAGGGTCTAAGGTTTGGAAGGGGATGGATTTGGATATCACATCTCATGTTATAGGACGGGTCTCAGGTTTGGTATTAGAAGCATTGGGATATCAAGTGTCATGGTATAAGAAGGGTCTCAGAATTGGAATGGGAAGGAGTTGGATATCACATCTCAAGCTATAGGAAGCGTCTCAGGATTGGAATGGGAAGGAGTTTGATATCACATCTCATGCCATAGTATGGGTCTCAGGTTTGGTAGAAGCATTGGGATATCACATCTCATGCTATCGGAAGGGTATCAGTATTGGATTTGGAAGGAGTTGGATATCCCATCTCATGCTATAGGAAGGGTCTCAGGTTAGAATGGGAAGGAGTTGGATATCACATTTCATGTTATAGGAAGGGTCTCAGGATTGGAATGGGAAGGACTTGGATATCATATCTCATGCTATAGGAAGGCTCTCAGGTTTGGAAGGGGAAGGAGTTGGATATCACATTTCATGTTAGAGGAAGGATCTCAGGTTTGGTATTAGAGGCCTTGAGATATCACATCTCATGCTATAGGAAGGGTCTCAGGATTGGAATGGGAAGGAGTTGGATATCACATCTCAAGCTATAGGAAGGGTCTCAGGTTTGGTATAAGCATTGAGATATCACATCTCATGCTATAGGAAGGGTCTCAGGATTGGAATGGGAAGAAGTTGGATATCACATCTCATGCTATAGGAAGGGTCTCAGGTTTGGTATAAGCATTGAGATATCACATCTCATGCTATAGGAAGGGTCTCAGGGTTGGAATGGGAAGGAGTTGTATATGACATCTCATGCCATAGGAAGGGTCTCAGGTTTGGTATAAGCATTGAGATATCACATCACATGCTATAGGAAGGGTCTCATGATTGGAATGGGAAGGAGTTGGATATCACATCTCATGTTATAGGAAGGGTCTCAGGTTTGGTATTAGAAGCAATGAGATATCACATCTCATGCTATAGGAAGGGTCTAAGGTTTGGAAGGGGACGGATTTGGGTATCACATCTCATGTTATAGGACCGGTCTCAGGTTTGGTATTTGAAGCATTGAGATATCAAGTCTCATGGTATAGGACGGGTCTCAGAATTGGAATGAGAAGGAGTTGGATATCACATCTCAAGCTATAGGAAGGGTCTCATGATTGGAATGGGAAGGAGTTGGATATCACATCTCATGTTATAGGAAGGGTCTCAGGATTGGAATGGGAAGGACTTGGATATCACATCTCATTCTATAGGAAGGCTCTCAGGGTTGGAAGGGGAAGGAGTTGGATATCACATTTCATGTTAGAGGTAGGATCTCAGGTTTGGTTTTAGAGGCATTGAGATATCACATCTCATGCCATCAGAAGGGTCTCAGGATTGGAATGGGAAGGAGTTGGATATCAAATCTCATGCTAAAGGGATGGTCTAAGGTTTGGAAGGGGAAGGATTTGGATATTCCATCTCATGTTATTGGACCGGTCTCAGGTTTGGTATTAGAAGCATTGAGATATCACATCTCATGCTATCGGAAGGGTCTTAGGTTTGGTATAAGCATTGAGATATCACATCTCTGCTATCGGAAGGGTCTCAGGATTGGAATGGGAAGGATTTGGATATCACAATTCATGTTATAGGAAGGGTCTCAGGTTTGGTATTAGAAGCATTGAGATATCACATCTCATGCTATAGGAAGGGTCTCAGGATTGGAATGGGAAGGACTTGGATATCACATCTCATGTTATAGGAAGGGTCTCAGGTTTGGTATTAGAAGCATTGAGATATCACATCTCATGCTATAGGAAGGGTCTCAGGAATGGAATGGGAAGGACTTGGATATCACATCTCATGATAAAGGAAGGGTCTAAGGTTTGGAAGGGGAAGGATTTGGATATCACATCTCATGTTATTGGACCGGTCTCAGGTTTGGTATTAGAAGCATTGAGATATCAAGTCTCATGGTATAGGACGGGAGTTTGATATCACATCTCATGCCATGGTATGGGTCTCAGGTTTTGTAGAAGCATTGGGATATCACATCTCATGCTATCGGAAGGGTATCAGGATTGGATTTGGAAGGAGTTGGATATCCCATCTCATGCTATAGGAAGGGTCTCAGGTTGGAATAGAAGGAGTTGGATATCACATCTCATGTTATAGGAAGGGTCTCAGGATTGGAATGGGAAGGACTTGGATATCACATCTCATGCTGTAGGAAGGGTCTCAGGTTTGGAAAAGGAAGGAGTTGGATATCATATTTCATGTTAGAGGTAGGATCTCAGGTTTGGTATTAGAGGCATTGAGATATCACATCTCATGCTATCATAAGGGTCTCAGGATTGGAATGGGAAGGAGTTGGATATCACATCTCATGTTATAGGAAGGATCTCAGGTTTGGTATTAGAAGCATTGAGACATCACATCTCATGCTATAGGAAGGGTCTCAGGATTGGAATGGGAAGGAGTTGGATATCACATCTCATGCTATAGGAAGGGTCTCAGGTTTGGTATAAGCATTGAGATATCACATCTCATGCTATAGGAAGGGTCTCAGGATTGGAAAGGGAAGGATTTGGATATCACATCTTATGCTATAGGAAGGGTCTCAGGTTTGGTATAAGCATGGAGATATCACTTCTCATGCTATAGGAAGGGTCTCAGGATTGGAATGGGAAGGAGTTGGATATCCCATCTCATGCTATAGGAAGGGTCTCAGATTTGGTATGAGCATTGAGATATCACATCTCATGCTATAGGAAGGGTCTCAGGATTGGAATGGGAAGGAGTTGTATATGACATCTCAGGCCATAGGAAGGGTCTCAGATTTGGTATAAGCATTGAGATATCACATCTCATGATATCGGAAGGGTCTCAGGATTGGAATGGGAAGGAGTTGGATATCACATCTCATTATAAAGGAAGGGTCTAAGGTTTGGAAGGGGATGGATTTGGATATCACATCTCATGTTATAGGACGGGTCTCAGGTTTGGTATTAGAAGCATTGGGATATCAAGTGTCATGGTATAAGAAGGGTCTCAGAATTGGAATGGGAAGGAGTTGGATATCACATCTCAAGCTATAGGAAGCGTCTCAGGATTGGAATGGGAAGGAGTTTGATATCACATCTCATGCCATAGTATGGGTCTCAGGTTTGGTAGAAGCATTGGGATATCACATCTCATGCTATCGGAAGGGTATCAGTATTGGATTTGGAAGGAGTTGGATATCCCATCTCATGCTATAGGAAGGGTCTCAGGTTAGAATGGGAAGGAGTTGGATATCACATTTCATGTTATAGGAAGGGTCTCAGGATTGGAATGGGAAGGACTTGGATATCATATCTCATGCTATAGGAAGGCTCTCAGGTTTGGAAGGGGAAGGAGTTGGATATCACATTTCATGTTAGAGGAAGGATCTCAGGTTTGGTATTAGAGGCCTTGAGATATCACATCTCATGCTATAGGAAGGGTCTCAGGATTGGAATGGGAAGGAGTTGGATATCACATCTCAAGCTATAGGAAGGGTCTCAGGTTTGGTATAAGCATTGAGATATCACATCTCATGCTATAGGAAGGGTCTCAGGATTGGAATGGGAAGAAGTTGGATATCACATCTCATGCTATAGGAAGGGTCTCAGGTTTGGTATAAGCATTGAGATATCACATCTCATGCTATAGGAAGGGTCTCAGGGTTGGAATGGGAAGGAGTTGTATATGACATCTCATGCCATAGGAAGGGTCTCAGGTTTGGTATAAGCATTGAGATATCACATCACATGCTATAGGAAGGGTCTCAGGATTGGAATGGGAAGGACTTGGATATCACATCTCATGCTATAGGCAGGGTCTCAGGTTTGGAAAGGGAAGGAGATGGATATCACATTTCATGTTAGAGGTAGGATCTCAGGTTTGGTATTAGAGGCATTGAGATATCACATCTCATGCTATCAGAAGGGTCTCAGGATTGGAATGGGAAGGAGTTGGATATCAAATCTCATGCTAAAGGGATGGTCTAAGGTTTGGAAGGGGAGGGATTTGGACATCATATCTCATGTTATTGGAAGGATCTCAGGTTTGGTATTAGAAGCATTGAGATATCACATCTCATGCTATCGGAAGGGTCTTAGGTTTGGTATAAGCATTGAGATATCACATCTCTGCTATCGGAAGGGTCTCAGGATTGGAATGGGAAGGATTTGGATATCACAATTCATGTTATAGGGAGGGTCTCAGTTTTCATATTAGAAGCATTGAGATATCACATATGCTATTGGAAGGGTCTCAGTATTGGAATGGGAAGGAGTTGGATATCACATCTCATGTTATAGGGAGGGTCTCAGTTTTGATATTAGAAGCATTGAGATATCACATATGCTATTGGAAGGGTCTCAGTATTGGAATTGGAAGGAGTTGGATATCACATATGCTAAAGGAAAGGTCTCAGGTTTGGAATGGGAAGGAGTTGGATATCACGTCTCATGTTATAGGAAGGGTCTCAGGTTTGGAATGGGAAGGAGTTGAATATCACATCTCATGCTAAAGGAAGGGTCATCAGGTTCGGTATAAGCATTGAGATATCACATCTCTGCTATCGGAAGGGTCTCAGGATAGGAATGGGAAGGACGTAGATTTCACATCTCATACTATAGGGAGGGTCTCAGTTTTGATATTAGAAGCATTGAGCTATCACATCTCATGCTATCGGAAGGGTCTCAGGATTGGAATGGGATGGAGTTGGATATCACATCTCAAGCTATCTCAGGATTGTAATGGGAAGGAGTTTGATATCACATATCAAGCTATAGGAAGGGTCTCAGGTTTGGAAGGGGAAGGATTTGGATCTCACATCTCAAGCTATCTCAGGATTGGAATGGGAAGGAGTTTGATATTTCATCTCAAGCTATAGGAAGGGTCTCAGGTTTGGAAAGGGAAGGATTTGGATTTCACATCTCATGTTATAGGATGGTTCTCATGTTTGGTTTTAGAAGCATTGAGATATCACATCTCATGCTATGGGAAGGGTCTCAGGTTTGGAATGGGAAGGAGTTGGTTATCACATCTCATGCTAAAGGAAAGGTCTCAGGTCTGGAAGGGGAAGGATTTGGATCTCACATCTCATGTTTTAGGACGGGTCTCAGGTTTGGTATTAGAAGCATTGAACTATCACATCTCATGGTATAGGAAGGGTCCCAGGATTGGAATGGGAAGGAGTTGGATATCACATTGAATGGGAAGGAGTTTGATATCACATCTCAAGCTATAGGAAGGGCCTCATGTTTGGAATGGGAATGATTTGGATTTCACATCTCATGTTATAGGATGGTTCTCATGTTTGGTTTTAGAAGCATTGAAATATCACATCTCATGCTATCTGAAGGGTCTCAGGTTTGGAATGGGAAGGAGTTTGATATCACATCTCATGTTAGAGGTAGGATCTCAGGTTTGGTATTAGAGGCATTGAGATATGACATCTCATGCCATCAGAAGGGTCTCAGGATTGGAATGGGAAGGAGTTGGATATCACATCTCATGCTAAAGGGAGGGTCTAAGGTTTGGAAGGGGAAGGATTTGGACATCACATCTCATGTTATTGGAAGGATCTGAGGTTTGGTATTAGAAGCATTGAGATATCACATCTCATGCTATCGGAAGGGTCTCAGGTTTGGTATAAGCATTGAGATATCACATCTCTGCTATCGGAAGGGTCTCAGGATTGGAATGGGAAGGATTTGGATATCACATCTCATGTTATAGGAAGGGTCTCAGGTTTGGTATTAGAAGCATTGAGATATCACATCTCATGCTATATTAAGGGTCTCAGGAATGGAATGGGAAGGACTTGGATATCACATCTCATGATAAAGGAAGGGTCTAAGGTTTGGAAGGGGAAGGATTTGGATATCACATCTCATGTTATTGGACCGGTCTCAGGTTTGGTATTAGAAGCATTGAGATATCAAGTCTCATCGTATAGGACGGGAGTTTGATATCACATCTCATGCCATGGTATGGGTCTCAGGTTTTGTAGAAGCATTGGGATATCACATCTCATGCTATTGGAAGGGTATCAGGATTGGATTTGGAAGGAGTTGGATATCCCATCTCATGCTATAGGAAGGGTCTCAGGTTGGAGTAGAAGGAGTTGGATATCACATCTCATGTTATAGGAAGGATCTCAGGTTTTGTATTAGAAGCATTGAGATATCACATCTCATGCTATAGGAAGGGTCTCAGGATTGGAATGTGAAGCATTTGGATATCACATCTCATGCTAAAGGAAGGGTCTCAGGTTTGGTATAAGCATTGAGATATCACATCTCTGCTATCGGAAGGGTCTAAGGATTGGATTGGGAAGGAATTGGATATCCCTTCTCATGCTATAGGAAGGGTCTCAGGTTGGAATGGGTAGGAGTTGGATATCACATCTCATGTTATAGGAAGGGTCTCAAGATTGAAATGGGAAGGATTTGGATATCACATCTCTTGCTATAGGAAGGGTCTCAGGTTTTCTATTAGAAACATTGAGATATGACATCTCATGCTATAGGAAGGGTTTCAGTATTGGAATGGGAAGGATTTGGATATCACATCTCATGCTAAAGGAAGGGTCTCAGGTTTGGAAGGGGAAGGATTTGGATATCATATCTCATGTTATAGGACATATCTCATGTTATAGGACGGGTCCCAGGTTTGGTATTAGAAGCATTGAGATATCACATCTCATGGTATAGGAAGGGTCTCAGGATTGGAATGGGAAGGAGTTGGATCTCCCTTCTCATGCTACAGGAAGGGTCTCAGGTTGGAATGGGAAGGAGTTGGATATCACATCTCGTTATAGGAAGGGTCTCAGGATTGGAATGGGAAGGAATTGGATATCACATCTCTTGCTATAGGAAGGGTCTCAGGTTTGGAAGGGGAAGGATTTGGATATCATATCTCATGTTATAGGACCGGTCCCAGGTCTGGTATTAGAAGCATTGAGATATCACATCTCATGCTATAGGAGGAGTCTCAGGATTGGAATGGGCAGGAGTTGAATATCACCTCTCATGCTAAAGGAAGGGTATCAGGTTTGATAGAAGCATTGAGATATCACATCTCATGCTATAGGAAGGAACTCAGGATTGGAATGGGAAGGAGTTGGATATCACATCTAATGCCATAGGAAGGGTCATCAGGTTTGGTATAAGCATTGAGATATCACATCTCTGCTATCGGAAGGGTCTCAGGATAGGAATGGTAAGGACTTAGAATTCACATCTCATACTATAGGGAGGGTCTCAGTTTTGATATTAGAAGCATTGAGCTATCACATCTCATGCTATCGGAAGGGTCTCAGGATTGGAATGGGATGGAGTTGGATATCACATCTCAAGCTATCTCAGGATTGGAATGGGAAGGAGTTTGATATTTCATCTCAAGCTATAGGAAGGGTCTCAGGTTTGGAAAGGGAAGGATTTGGATTTCACATCTCATGTTATAGGATGGTTCTCATGTTTGGTTTTAGAAGCATTGAGATATCACATCTCATGCTATCGGAAGGGTCTCAGGTTTGGAAAGGGAAGGATTTGGATTTCACATGTTATAGGATGGTTCTCAGGTTTGGTTTTAGAAGCATTAAATTATAACATCTCATGCTATAGGAAGGGTCTCAGGTTTGGAATGGGAATGATTTGGATTTCACATCTCATGTTATAGGATGGTTCTCATGTTTGGTTTTAGAAGCATTGAAATATCACATCTCATGCTATCTGAAGGGTCTCAGGTTTGGAATGGGAAGGAGTTTGATATCACATCTCATGTTAGAGGTAGGATCTCAGGTTTGGTATTAGAGGCATTGAGATATGACATCTCATGCCATCAGAAGGGTCTCAGGATTGGAATGGGAAGGAGTTGGATATCACATCTCATGCTAAAGGGAGGGTCTAAGGTTTGGAAGGGGAAGGATTTGGACATCACATCTCATGTTATTGAAAGGATCTGAGGTTTGGTATTAGAAGCATTGAGATATCACATCTCATGCTATCGGAAGGGTCTCAGGTTTGGTATAAGCATTGAGATATCACATCTCTGCTATCGGAAGGGTCTCAGGATTGGAATGGGAAGGATTTGGATATCACATCTCATGTTATAGGAAGGGTCTCAGGTTTGGTATTAGAAGCATTGAGATATCACATCTCATGCTATATTAAGGGTCTCAGGAATGGAATGGGAAGGACTTGGATATCACATCTCATGATAAAGGAAGGGTCTAAGGTTTGGAAGGGGAAGGATTTGGATATCACATCTCATGTTATTGGACCGGTCTCAGGTTTGGTATTAGAAGCATTGAGATATCAAGTCTCATGGTATAGGACGGGAGTTTGATATCACATCTCATGCCATGGTATGGGTCTCAGGTTTTGTAGAAGCATTGGGATATCACATCTCATGCTATTGGAAGGGTATCAGGATTGGATTTGGAAGGAGTTGGATATCCCATCTCATGCTATAGGAAGGGTCTCAGGTTGGAGTAGAAGGAGTTGGATATCACATCTCATGTTATAGGAAGGGTCTCAGGATTGGAATGGGAAGGACTTGGATATCACATCTCATGTTATAGGAAGGATCTCAGGTTTTGTATTAGAAGCATTGAGATATCACATCTCATGCTATAGGAAGGGTCTCAGGATTGGAATGTGAAGCATTTGGATATCACATCTCATGCTAAAGGAAGGGTCTCAGGTTTGGTATAAGCATTGAGATATCACATCTCTGCTATCGGAAGGGTCTAAGGATTGGATTGGGAAGGAATTGGATATCCCTTCTCATGCTATAGGAAGGGTCTCAGGTTGGAATGGGTAGGAGTTAGATATCACATCTCATGTTATAGGAAGGGTCTCAAGATTGAAATGGGAAGGATTTGGATATCACATCTCTTGCTATAGGAAGGGTCTCAGGTTTTCTATTAGAAACATTGAGATATGACATCTCATGCTATAGGAAGGGTTTCAGTATTGGAATGGGAAGGATTTGGATATCACATCTCATGCTAAAGGAAGGGTCTCAGGTTTGGAAGGGGAAGGATTTGGATATCATATCTCATGTTATAGGACATATCTCATGTTATAGGACGGGTCCCAGGTTTGGTATTAGAAGCATTGAGATATCACATCTCATGGTATAGGAAGGGTCTCAGGATTGGAATGGGAAGGAGTTGGATCTCCCTTCTCATGCTACAGGAAGGGTCTCAGGTTGGAATGGGAAGGAGTTGGATATCACATCTCGTTATAGGAAGGGTCTCAGGATTGGAATGGGAAGGAATTGGATATCACATCTCTTGCTATAGGAAGGGTCTCAGGTTTGGAAGGGGAAGGATTTGGATATCATATCTCATGTTATAGGACCGGTCCCAGGTCTGGTATTAGAAGCATTGAGATATCACATCTCATGCTATAGGAGGAGTCTCAGGATTGGAATGGGAAGGAGTTGGATATCACGTCTCATGATATAGGAAGGGTCTCAGGATTGGAATGGGCAGGAGTTGAATATCACCTCTCATGCTAAAGGAAGGGTATCAGGTTTGATAGAAGCATTGAGATATCACATCTCATGCTATAGGAAGGAACTCAGGATTGGAATGGGAAGGAGTTGGATATCACATCTAATGCCATAGGAAGGCTCATCAGGTTTGGTATAAGCATTGAGATATCACATCTCTGCTATCGGAAGGGTCTCAGGATAGGAATGGTAAGGACTTAGAATTCACATCTCATACTATAGGGAGGGTCTCAGTTTTGATATTAGAAGCATTGAGCTATCACATCTCATGCTATAGGAAGGGTCTCAGGATTGGAATGGGATGGAGTTGGATATCACATCTCAAGCTATCTCAGGATTGGAATGGGAAGGAGTTTGATATTTCATCTCAAGCTATAGGAAGGGTCTCAGGTTTGGAAAGGGAAGGATTTGGATTTCACATCTCATGTTATAGGATGGTTCTCATGTTTGGTTTTAGAAGCATTGAGATATCACATCTCATGCTATCGGAAGGGTCTCAGGTTTGGAAAGGGAAGGATTTGGATTTCACATGTTATAGGATGGTTCTCAGGTTTGGTTTTAGAAGCATTAAATTATAACATCTCATGCTATAGGAAGGGTCTCAGGTTTGGAATGGGAAGGAGTTGGATATCACATCTCTGCTATCTGAAGGGTCTCAGGATTGGAATGGGAAGGAGTTGGATATCCCATCTCGTTATAGGAAGGGTCTCAGGTTTGGTATTAGAAGCAATGAGATATCACATCTCATGCTATAGGAAGGGTCTAAGGTTTGGAAGGGGACGGATTTGGGTATCACATCTCATGTTATAGGACCGGTCTCAGGTTTGGTATTTGAAGCATTGAGATATCAAGTCTCATGGTATAGGACGGGTCTCAGAATTGGAATGAGAAGGAGTTGGATATCACATCTCAAGCTATAGGAAGGGTCTCATGATTGGAATGGGAAGGAGTTGGATATCACATCTCATGTTATAGGAAGGGTCTCAGGATTGGAATGGGAAGGACTTGGATATCACATCTCATTCTATAGGAAGGCTCTCAGGGTTGGAAGGGGAAGGAGTTGGATATCACATTTCATGTTAGAGGTAGGATCTCAGGTTTGGTTTTAGAGGCATTGAGATATCACATCTCATGCCATCAGAAGGGTCTCAGGATTGGAATGGGAAGGAGTTGGATATCAAATCTCATGCTAAAGGGATGGTCTAAGGTTTGGAAGGGGAAGGATTTGGATATTCCATCTCATGTTATTGGACCGGTCTCAGGTTTGGTATTAGAAGCATTGAGATATCACATCTCATGCTATCGGAAGGGTCTTAGGTTTGGTATAAGCATTGAGATATCACATCTCTGCTATCGGAAGGGTCTCAGGATTGGAATGGGAAGGATTTGGATATCACAATTCATGTTATAGGAAGGGTCTCAGGTTTGGTATTAGAAGCATTGAGATATCACATCTCATGCTATAGGAAGGGTCTCAGGATTGGAATGGGAAGGACTTGGATATCACATCTCATGTTATAGGAAGGGTCTCAGGTTTGGTATTAGAAGCATTGAGATATCACATCTCATGCTATAGGAAGGGTCTCAGGAATGGAATGGGAAGGACTTGGATATCACATCTCATGATAAAGGAAGGGTCTAAGGTTTGGAAGGGGAAGGATTTGGATATCACATCTCATGTTATTGGACCGGTCTCAGGTTTGGTATTAGAAGCATTGAGATATCAAGTCTCATGGTATAGGACGGGAGTTTGATATCACATCTCATGCCATGGTATGGGTCTCAGGTTTTGTAGAAGCATTGGGATATCACATCTCATGCTATCGGAAGGGTATCAGGATTGGATTTGGAAGGAGTTGGATATCCCATCTCATGCTATAGGAAGGGTCTCAGGTTGGAATAGAAGGAGTTGGATATCACATCTCATGTTATAGGAAGGGTCTCAGGATTGGAATGGGAAGGACTTGGATATCACATCTCATGCTGTAGGAAGGGTCTCAGGTTTGGAAAAGGAAGGAGTTGGATATCATATTTCATGTTAGAGGTAGGATCTCAGGTTTGGTATTAGAGGCATTGAGATATCACATCTCATGCTATCAGAAGGGTATCAGGATTGGAATGGGAAGGAGTTGGGTATCACATCTCATGTTATAGGACCGGTCTCAGGTTTGGTATTTGAAGCATTGAGATATCAAGTCTCATGGTATAGGACGGGTCTCAGAATTGGAATGAGAAGGAGTTGGATATCACATCTCAAGCTATAGGAAGGGTCTCATGATTGGAATGGGAAGGAGTTGGATATCACATCTCATGTTATAGGAAGGGTCTCAGGATTGGAATGGGAAGGACTTGGATATCACATCTCATTATATAGGAAGGCTCTCAGGGTTGGAAGGGGAAGGAGTTGGATATCACATTTCATGTTAGAGGTAGGATCTCAGGTTTGGTTTTAGAGGCATTGAGATATCACATCTCATGCCATCAGAAGGGTCTCAGGATTGGAATGGGAAGGAGTTGGATATCAAATCTCATGCTAAAGGGATGGTCTAAGGTTTGGAAGGGGAAGGATTTGGATATCACATCTCATGTTATTGGACCGGTCTCAGGTTTGGTATTAGAAGCATTGAGATATCACATCTCATGCTATCGGAAGGGTCTTAGGTTTGGTATAAGCATTGAGATATCACATCTCTGCTATCGGAAGGGTCTCAGGATTGGAACGGGAAGGATTTGGATATCACAATTCATGTTATAGGAAGGGTCTCAGGTTTGGTATTAGAAGCATTGAGATATCACATCTCATGCTATAGGAAGGGTCTCAGGATTGGAATGGGAAGGACTTGGATATCACATCTCATGTTATAGGAAGGGTCTCAGGTTTGGTATTAGAAGCATTGAGATATCACATCTCATGCTATAGGAAGGGTCTCAGGAATGGAATGGGAAGGACTTGGATATCACATCTCATGATAAAGGAAGGGTCTAAGGTTTGGAAGGGGAAGGATTTGGATATCACATCTCATGTTATTGGACCGGTCTCAGGTTTGGTATTAGAAGCATTGAGATATCAAGTCTCATGGTATAGGACGGGAGTTTGATATCACATCTCATGCCATGGTATGGGTCTCAGGTTTTGTAGAAGCATTGGGATATCACATCTCATGCTATCGGAAGGGTATCAGGATTGGATTTGGAAGGAGTTGGATATCCCATCTCATGCTATAGGAAGGGTCTCAGGTTGGAATAGAAGGAGTTGGATATCACATCTCATGTTATAGGAAGGGTCTCAGGATTGGAATGGGAAGGACTTGGATATCACATCTCATGCTGTAGGAAGGGTCTCAGGTTTGGAAAAGGAAGGAGTTGGATATCACATTTCATGTTAGAGGTAGGATCTCAGGTTTGGTATTAGAGGCATTGAGATATCACATCTCATGCTATCAGAAGGGTATCAGGATTGGAATGGGAAGGAGTTGGATATCACATCTCATGCTAAAGGGAGGGTCTCAGGTTTGGAATGGGAAGGATTTGGATATCACATCTCACGTTATAGGAAGGACCTTAGGTTTGGTATTAGAAGCATTGAGATATCACATCTCATGCTATAGGAAGGGTCTCGGGATTGGAATGGGAAGGAGTTGGATATCACATCTCATGTTATAGGAAGGATCTCAGGTTTGGTATTAGAAGCATTGAGATATCACATCTCATGCTATAGGAAGGGTCTCAGGATTGGAATGGGAAGGAGTTGGATATCACATCTCATGCTATGGGAAGGGTCTCAGGTTTGGTATAAGCATTGAAATATCACATCTCTGCTATCGGAAGGGTCTCAGGATTGGAATGGGAGGAGCTGGATATCACATCTCATGCTATGGGAAGGGTCTCAGGTTTGGTATAAGCATTGAAATATCACATCTCTGCTATCGGAAGGGTCTCAGGATTGGAATGGGAGGAGCTGGATATCACATCTCATGCTAAAGGAAGGGTCTCAGGTTTGGAAGGGGAAGGAGTTGGATATCACATCTCATGCTAAAGGGAGGGTCTCAGGTTTGGAATGGGAAGGATTTGGATATCACATCTCATGTTATAGGAAGGACCTTAGGTTTGGTATTAGAAGCATTGAGATATCACATCTCATGCTATAGGAAGGGTCTCGGGATTGGAACGGGAAGGAGTTGGATATCACATCTCATGTTATTGGAAGGATCTCAGGTTTGGTATTAGAAGCATTGAGATATCACATCTCATGCTATCGGAAGGGTCTTAGGTTTGGTATAAGCATTGAGATATCACATCTCTGCTATCGGAAGGGTCTCAGGATTGGAATGGGAAGGATTTGGATATCATAATTCATGTTATAGGAAGGGTCTCAGGTTTGGTATTAGAAGCATTGAGATATCACATCTCATGCTATAGGAAGGGTCTCAGGATTGGAATGGGAAGGACTTGGATATCACATCTCATATTATAGGAAGGGTCTCAGGTTTGGTATTAGAAGCATTGAGATATCACATCTCATGCTATAGGAAGGGTCTCAGGAATGGAATGGGAAGGACTTGGATATCACATCTCATGATAAAGGAAGGGTCTAAGGTTTGGAAGGGGAAGGATTTGGATATCACATCTCATGTTATTGGACCGGTCTCAGGTTTGGTATTAGAAGCATTGAGATATCAAGTCTCATGGTATAGGACGGGAGTTTGATATCACATCTCATGCCATGGTATGGGTCTCAGGTTTTGTAGAAGCATTGGTATATCACATCTCATGCTATCGGAAGGGTATCAGGATTGGATTTGGAAGGAGTTGGATATCCCATCTCATGCTATAGGAAGGGTCTCAGGTTGGAATAGAAGGAGTTGGATATCACATCTCATTTTATAGGAAGGGTCTCAGGATTGGAATGGGAAGGACTTGGATATCACATCTCATGCTGTAGGAAGGGTCTCAGGTTTGGAAAAGGAAGGAGTTGGATATCACATTTCATGTTAGAGGTAGGATCTCAGGTTTGGTATTAGAGGCATTGAGATATCAGATCTCATGCTATCAGAAGGGTATCAGGATTGGAATGGGAAGGAGTTGGATATCACATCTCATGCTAAAGGGAGGGTCTCAGGTTTGGAATGGGAAGGATTTGGATATCACATCTCATGTTATAGGAAGGACCTTAGGTTTGGTATTAGAAGCATTGAGATATCACATCTCATGCTATAGGAAGGGTCTCGGGATTGGAATGGGAAGGAGTTGGATATCACATCTCATGTTATAGGAAGGATCTCAGGTTTGGTATTAGAAGCATTGAGATATCACATCTCATGCTATAGGAAGGGTCTCAGGATTGGAATGGGAAGGAGTTGGATATCACATCTCATGCTATGGGAAGGGTCTCAGGTTTGGTATAAGCATTGAAATGTCACATCTCTGCTATCGGAAGGGTCTCAGGATTGGAATGGGAGGAGCTATATATCACATCTCATGCTAAAGGAAGGGTCTCAGGTTTGGAAGGGGAAGGATTTGGATATCACATCTCATGTTATAGGACGGGTCTCAGGTTTGGTATTAGAAGCATTGTGATATCACATCTCATGCTATAGGGTGTGTCTCAGGATTGGAATGGGAAGGAGTTGGATATCACATCTCATGCTATAGGAAGGGTTTCAGGTTTGGTAGAAGCATTGAGATATCACATCTCATGCTATAGGAAGAGTCTCAGGTTTGGGAAGGGAAGGATTTGGATTTCACATCTCATGTTATAGGATGGTTCTCATGTTTGGTTTTTGAAGCATTGAGATATCACATCTCATGCTATCGGAAGGGTCTCAGGTTTGGAATGGGAAGGAGTTGGATATCACATCTCATGTTATAGGAAGGGTCTCAGGTTTGGAATGGGAAGGAGTTGGATATGACATCTCTTGTTATAGGGAGGGTCTCAGGATTTGAATGGTAAGGAGTTGGATATCACATCTCATGCTATAGGAAGGGTCTCAGGTTGGAATGGGAAGGAGTTGGATATCACATCTCATGTTATATACAGGAAGGGTCTCAGGATTGGAATGGGAAGGATTTGGATATCACATCTCTTGCTATAGGAAGGGTCTCAGGTTTTTTATTAGAAACATTGAGATATCACATCTCATGCTATAGGAAGGGTTTTAGGATTGGAATGGGAAGTATTTGGATATCACATCTCATGCTAAAGGAAGGGTCTCAGGTTTGGAAGGGGAAGGATTTGGATATCACATCTCATCCAATAGGAAGGGTCTCAGGTTTGGAATGGGAAGGAATTGGATATCACATCTCATGTTATAGGAAGGGTCTCAGGTTTTTTATTAGAAACATTGAGATATCACATCTCATGTTATAGGACGGTTCCCAGGTTTGGTATTAGAAGCATTGAGATATCACATCTCATGGTATAGGAAGGGTCTCAGGGTTGGAATGGGAAGGAGTTGGATATCACATCTCATCCAATAGGAAGGGTCTCAGGTTTGGAATGGGAAGGAATTGGATATCACATCTCATGTTATAGGAAGGATCTCAGGTTTGGTATTAGAAGCATTGAGATATCACATCTCATGCTATAGGAAGGGTCTCAGGATTGGAATGTGAAGGATTTGGATATCACATCTCATGCTAAAGGAAGGGTCTCAGGTTTGGTAGAAGCATTGAGATATCACATCTCATGCTATAGGAAGGGTCTCAGGATTTGAATGGCAAGGAGTTGGATATCACATCTCATGCCATAGTAAGGGTCTCAGGTTTGGTATAAGCATTGAGATATCACATCTCTGCTATCGGAAGGTTCTCAGGATTGGATTGGGAAGGAGTTGGATATCCCTTCCCATGCTATAGGAAGTGTCTCAGGTTGGAAGGGGAAGGAGTTGAATATCACATCTCATGTTATAGGAAGGGTCTCAGGATTGGAATGGGAAGGATTTGGATATCACATCTCTTGCTATAGGAAGGGTCTCAGGATTGGAATGGGAAGGATTTGGATATCACATCTCATGTCATAGGAAGGATCTCAGGTTTGGTATTAGAAGCATTGATATATCACATCTCATGCTATAGTAAGGGTCTCATGTTTGGAATGGGAAGGAGTTGGATATCACATATGCTATAGGAAGTGTCTCAGGTTTGGAACGGGAAGGAGTTGGATATCACATCTCATGTTATAGGAAGGGTCTCAGGTTTGGTATAAGCATTGAGATATCACATCTCTGCTATCAGGAGTGGCTCAGGATTGGAATGGGAAGGAGTTGGATATCCCATCTCATGTTAAAGGACGGGTCTCTGGTTTGGTATTAGAATCATTGAGATATCACATCGCATGCTGTAGGAAGGGTCTAAGGATTGGAATGGGATGGACTTGGAAATCACATCTCATGCTATAGGTAGGCTCTCAGGTTTGGTATAAGCATTGAGATATCACATCTCATGCTATAGGAAGGGTCTCAGGATTGGAATGGGAAGGATTTGGATATCACATCTCATGCTATAGGAAGGGTCTCAGATTTGGTATAAGCATTGAGATATCACATCTCATGCTATAGGAAGGGTCTCAGGATTGGAATGGGAAGGAGTTGTATATGACATCTCAAGCCTTAGGAAGGGTCTCAGGTTTGGAATGGGAAGGAATTGGATATCACATCTCATGTTATAGGAAGGGTCTCAGGTTTTTTATTAGAAACATTGAGATATCACATCTCATGTTATAGGACGGTTCCCAGGTTTGGTATTAGAAGCATTGAGATATCACATCTCATGGTATAGGAAGGGTCTCAGGGTTGGAATGGGAAGGAGTTGGATATCACATCTCATCCAATAGGAAGGGTCTCAGGTTTGGAATGGGAAGGAATTGGATATCACATCTCATGTTATAGGAAGGATCTCAGGTTTGGTATTAGAAGCATTGAGATATCACATCTCATGCTATAGGAAGGGTCTCAGGATTGGAATGTGAAGGATTTGGATATCACATCTCATGCTAAAGGAAGGGTCTCAGGTTTGGTAGAAGCATTGAGATATCACATCTCATGCTATAGGAAGGGTCTCAGGATTTGAATGGCAAGGAGTTGGATATCACATCTCATGCCATAGTAAGGGTCTCAGGTTTGGTATAAGCATTGAGATATCACATCTCTGCTATCGGAAGGTTCTCAGGATTGGATTGGGAAGGAGTTGGATATCCCTTCCCATGCTATAGGAAGTGTCTCAGGTTGGAAGGGGAAGGAGTTGAATATCACATCTCATGTTATAGGAAGGGTCTCAGGATTGGAATGGGAAGGATTTGGATATCACATCTCTTGCTATAGGAAGGGTCTCAGGATTGGAATGGGAAGGATTTGGATATCACATCTCATGTCATAGGAAGGATCTCAGGTTTGGTATTAGAAGCATTGATATATCACATCTCATGCTATAGTAAGGGTCTCATGTTTGGAATGGGAAGGAGTTGGATATCACATATGCTATAGGAAGTGTCTCAGGTTTGGAACGGGAAGGAGTTGGATATCACATCTCATGTTATAGGAAGGGTCTCAGGTTTGGTATAAGCATTGAGATATCACATCTCTGCTATCAGGAGTGGCTCAGGATTGGAATGGGAAGGAGTTGGATATCCCATCTCATGTTAAAGGACGGGTCTCTGGTTTGGTATTAGAATCATTGAGATATCACATCGCATGCTGTAGGAAGGGTCTAAGGATTGGAATGGGATGGACTTGGAAATCACATCTCATGCTATAGGTAGGCTCTCAGGTTTGGTATAAGCATTGAGATATCACATCTCATGCTATAGGAAGGGTCTCAGGATTGGAATGGGAAGGATTTGGATATCACATCTCATGCTATAGGAAGGGTCTCAGATTTGGTATAAGCATTGAGATATCACATCTCATGCTATAGGAAGGGTCTCAGGATTGGAATGGGAAGGAGTTGTATATGACATCTCAAGCCTTAGGAAGGGTCTCAGGTTTGGTATAAGCATTGAGATATCACATCTCTGCTATCGGAAGGGTCTCAGGATTGGAATGGGAAGGAGTTGGATATCCCATCTCATGTTATAGGAAGGGTCTCAGGTTTGGTATTAGAAGCATTGAGATATCACATCTCATGCTATAGGAAGGGTCTCAGGATTGGAATGGGAAGGACTTGGATGTCACATCTCATGCTATAGGGAGGGTCTCAAGTTTGATATTAGAAGCATTGAGATAACAAATCTCATGATATCGGAAGGGTCTCAGGATTGGAATGGGAAGGAGTTGGATATCACATCTCATTATAAAGGAAGGGTCTAAGGTTTGGAAGGGGAAGGATTTGGATATCACATCTCATGTTATAGGACGGGTCTCAGGTTTGGTATTAGAAGCATTGAGATATCAAGTCTCATGGTATAAGAAGGGTCTCAGAATTGGAATGGGAAGGAGTTGGATATCACATCTCAAGCTATAGGAAGCGTCTCAGGATTGGAATGGGAAGCAGTTTGATATCACATCTCATGCCATAGTATGGGTCTCAGGTTTGGTAGAAGCATTGGGATATCACATCTCATGCTATAGGAAGGGTCTCAGGATTGGAATGGGAAGAAGTTGGATATCACATCTCAAGCTATAGGAAGGGTCTCAGGTTTGGTATAAGCATTGAGATATCACATCTCATGCTATAGGAAGGGTCTCAGGGTTGGAATGGGAAGGAGTTGTTTATGACATCTCATGCCATAGGAAGGGTCTCAGGTTTGGTATAAGCATTGAGATTTCACATCACATGCTATAGGAAGGGTCTCAGGATTGGAATGGGAAGTACTTGGATATCACATCACATGCTATAGGAAGGGTCTCAGGATTGGAATGGGAAGGACTTGGATATCACATCTCATGCTATAGGCAGGGTCTCAGGTTTGGAAAGGGAAGGAGATGGATATCACATTTCATGTTAGAGGTAGGATCTCAGGTTTGGTATTAGAGGCAATGAGATATCACATCTCATGCTATCAGAAGGGTCTCAGGATTGGAATGGGAAGGAGTTGGATATCACATTTCATGCTAAAGGGAGGGTCTCAGGTTTGGAAGAGGAAGGATTTGGAAATCACATCTCATATTATAGGAAGGATCTCAGGTTTGGTATTAGAAGCATTGAGATATCACATCTCATGCTATCGGAAGGATCTCAGGTTTGGTATAAGAGGCATTGAGATATCACATCTCATGCTATCATAAGGGTCTCAGGATTGGAATGGGAAGGAGTTGGATATCACATCTCATGTTATAGGAAGGATCTCAGGTTTGGTATTAGAAGCATTGAGACATCACATCTCATGCTATAGGAAGGGTCTCAGGATTGGAATGGGAAGGAGTTGGATATCACATCTCATGCTATAGGAAGGGTCTCAGGTTTGGTATAAGCATTGAGATATCACATCTCATGCTATAGGAAGGGTCTCAGGATTGGAATGGGAAGGATTTGGATATCACATCTTATGCTATAGGAAGGGTCTCAGGTTTGGTATAAGCATTGAGATATCACATGTCATGCTATAGGAAGGGTCTCAGGATTGGAATGGGAAGAAGTTGGATATCACATCTCATGCTATTTGAAGGGTCTTAGGGTTGGAATGGGAAGGAGTTGTATATGACATCTCATGCCATAGGAAGGGTCTCAGGTTTGGTATAAGCATTGAGATATCACATCACATGCTATAGGAAGGGTCTCAGGATTGGAATGGGAAGGACTTGGATATCACTTCTCATGCTATAGGCAGGGTCTCAGGTTTGGAAAGGGAAGGAGATGGATATCACATTTCATGTTAGAGGTAGGATCTCAGGTTTGGTATTAGAGGCATTGAGATATCACATCTCATGCTATCAGAAGGGTCTCAGGATTGGAATGGGAAGGAGTTGGATATCACATTTCATGCTAAAGGGAGGGTCACAGGTTTGGAAGGGGAAGGATTTGGAAATCACATCTCATATTATAGGAAGGATCTCAGGTTTGGTATTAGAAGCATTGAGATATCACATCTCATGCTATCGGAAGGATCTCAGGTTTGGTATAAGAGGCATTGAGATATCACATCTCATGCTATCATAAGGGTCTCAGGATTGGAATGGGAAGGAGTTGGATATCACATCTCATGTTATAGGAAGGATCTCAGGTTTGGTATTAGAAGCATTGAGACATCACATCTCATGCTATAGGAAGGGTCTCAGGATTGGAATGGGAAGGAGTTGGATATCACATCTCATGCTATAGGAAGGGTCTCAGGTTTGGTATAAGCATTGAGATATCACATCTCATGCTATAGGAAGGGTCTCAGGATTGGAATGGGAAGGATTTGGATATCACATCTTATGCTATAGGAAGGGTCTCAGGTTTGGTATAAGCATGGAGATATCACTTCTCATGCTATAGGAAGGGTCTCAGGATTGGAATGGGAAGGAGTTGGATATCACATCTCATGCTATAGGAAGGGTCTCAGATTTGGTATAAGCATTGAGATATCACATCTCATGCTATAGGAAGGGTCTCAGGATTGGAATGGGAAGGAGTTGTATATGACATCTCAGGCCATAGGAAGGGTCTCAGATTTGGTATAAGCATTGAGATATCACATCTCATGATATCGGAAGGGTCTCAGGATTGGAATGGGAAGGAGTTGGATATCACATTTCATGATAAAGGAAGGGTCTAAGGTTTGGAAGGGGAAGGATTTGGATATCACATCTCATGTTATAGGATGGGTCTCAGGTTTGGTAGAAGCATTGGGATATCACATCTCATGCTATCGGAAGGGTATCAGTATTGGATTTGAAAGGAGTTGGATATCCCATCTCATGCTATAGGAAGGGTCTCAGGTTGGAATGGGAAGGAGTTGGATATCACATTTCATGTTATAGGAAGGGTCTCAGGATTGGAATGGGAAGGACTTGGATATCATATCTCATGCTATAGGAAGGCTCTCAGGTTTGGAAGGGGAAGGAGTTGGATATCACATTTCATGTTAGAGGAAGGATCTCAGGTTTGGTATTAGAGGCCTTGAGATATCACATCTCATGCTATAGGAAGGGTCTCAGGATTGGAATGGGAAGGAGTTGGATATCACATCTCAAGCTATAGGAAGGGTCTCAGGTTTGGTATAAGCATTGAGATATCACATCTCATGCTATAGGAAGGGTCTCAGGATTGGAATGGGAAGAAGTTGGATATCACATCGCATGCTATAGGAAGGGTCTCAGGTTTGGTATAAGCATTGAGATATCACATCTCATGCTATAGGAAGGGTCTCAGGATTGGAATGGGAAGGAGTTGTATATGCCATCTCATGCCATAGGAAGGGTCTCAGGTTTGGTATAAGCATTGAGATATCACATCACATGCTATAGGAAGGGTCTCAGGATTGGAATGGGAAGGACTTGGATATCACATATCATGCTATAGGCAGGGTCTCAGGTTTGGAAAGGGAAGGAGATGGATATCACATTTCATGTTAGAGGTAGGATCTCAGGTTTGGTATTAGAGGCATTGAGAAATCACATCTCATGCTATCAGAAGGGTCTCAGGATTGGAATGGGAAGGAGTTGGATATCACATCTCATGCTAAAGGGAGGGTCTCAGGTTTGGAAGGGGAAGGATTTGGAAATCACATCTCATATTATAGGAAGGATCTCAGGTTTGGTATTAGAAGCATTGAGATATCACATCTCATGCTATCATAAGGGTCTCAGGATTGGAATGGGAAGGAGTTGGATATCACATCTCATGTTATAGGAAGGATCTCAGGTTTGGTATTGGAAGCATTGAGACATCACATCTCATGCTATAGGAATGGTCTCAGGATTGGAATGGGTAGGAGTTGGATGTTACATTCTTGCTATAGGAAGGGTCTCATGTTTGGAATGGGAAGGAGTTGGATATCACATATGCTATAGGAAGTGTCTTAGGTTTGGAACGGGAAGGAGTTGGATATCACATCTCATGTTATGGGAAGGGTCTCAGGTTTGGTATAAGCATTGAGATATCACATCTCTGCTATCAGGAGTGGCTCAGGATTGGAATGGGAAGGAGTTGGATATCCCATCTCATGTTAAAGGACGGGTCTCTGGTTTGGTATTAGAATCATTGAGATATCACATCGCTGTTAGGAAAGATTTCGTAATTGTAGGGAATTTTCCTTCCATGTGGCAACCCCTAAACTTTTTGCTATTGTTTTTAACCTTGTTCTTGACTTTGCCAGAGAAGTACAGCCTTCTGCCGCACTTCTCTGGGCTTTCGCTCCTTTCTTACGGGGAAACTGACATGCCCTTAAGACAGTCAGTACCGGGGAACGCTGTTTCCCGTAGTTTCTTTTATCATGTTGCGGCTTTAGTGCAACATGACACAAGAGGGCACTGTAAGCTAAGTTACAGCTCTCTTGGGTCTCTAGCCTTCTACAGGCCCTAGATACTCTTTTAGGATGGTATTTGATCGGTGCAAGTCATTCAGGGACTGGAATGGTGGCAGCGATCGTTTTGTTTATTTTGAGCTCCTTTTGGCGTTCTGAGCACGTTTTTCGCACTGAACCCAAAATGGTGGCCTGGCTCCCAAAATGGCCAGACCACGAGGCTCCTTTGTCCTGTCCACTGACCGTCTTGCTCCCTTCACCTTCCCCAGGTCGGGCGACCCAGGGCCTTCCTTATTTGGGCATGTACTTTCCCGCGAAACGTGGTTGCTTTCGCGGGCTTCTACATGTCGTTTGTGTGCCTCCAGGGTGGGGGCTGGGATGTCTGGTCCCAATACACATCCTGGGTGCCAGAGAGTCTAGGGTGGTGTGAATGCCTGGGACCACCGTGGTCCGTGATTGGTCCACGTATGGTATGTGTGTTGATGAGCGGATCTCCCATTGGCTCCCCTCCGTTTTGGCGCGAAGGGAACCGTGGATAAGAGGGAGCTGGAAACACCACTACCAGGTCGATCTCCTGAGTTCTCATGAACGAAGGAATACAGGAGCCAAGTATCCTGCAACCAAGAGGCTGGACCGAGGAATCGCTGGTGACCCGCTGAAGGAATCCTCCTTTGCACTGCTGTCGTCCTGTGAAACCCTTTCCTCCTTGGATCGAACCAGAAGGCCTGTACTGGTGCTTCGACCTTTGGAATAGCAGGAACAGCTATTCCCGGCGACTTCATCCTCTCCTGCCAAGTAAGCCTTCGGAAGTGTCTCTGGGCCATCCAGTTGACTGACCAGCTTACAAGGGAGTCCTGCTCTGTAACCGCCGCCAGGTTGTGTTGTATTCCGAGTCCTTGTCACTCTCCCACGCTTCGTACACTTGGCGTTCCCAAGTCTGAAGGGAGGAGTGTACATTTGGCTCGAATACACACGGCCGCTCCGTTGTCCTGCTGCGGCAACAAACTGTGCTGGTTTCGTCGATTGGGACGTCTTTTTGCTCTACACGACTACGAGGCGTTCCCTGCTCTTCTGAACCTGCCAGCTGCTAAAACGAACGTGGAGAAGCCTGGGTCTGCTTGCTTCGGGGACCGGTGAGTAGTTTAGCTAGGATCTGGTCGCCCTCCTGCAGTATCCCATTGCTTTTCCCTGCTGTGTAAAAACAGCACCCTTTTGGCCGTACTCGCGCTCTGCTTCTGCCCGCTGTGGAGGCTGCGCTTGAGTTACGGAACCTGTTCTCCTTCTGCTGTGCACTAACCCGACCTGCCTGACTTCCTCCGAAGAGCTTCCCCTTTTGCCCGTTGGCACCGGCGTGGCAGGTACTTTGAGCACAAGGCTCCACTCTTCGCAGGGCTCGGACTTCCATCTAGTAGGTGCCTCTGAAGGCGAACTGAGTCTAAAGCGGTATCGCACTGCCTGTTTTCCTTCCCTGGCAGGTGGACTACATATTTCGTGCTTTAAACGCTTGCGACTGTGTATTTGTATATATATTGTGTTGATATGGTATGTGTTGGTTTAATATTGTGATATTGTGATTTTCTCGCTACGGTCATTATTTTAAAGGCCTTAAAATAAATGTGTATCTATTTTTGATATAACAACTGTTTGGAGTAGTTTGTAAGCGCTCTTGCTTTGTGTGCTCATTGCGGGCTTTCAGTCACCCTCACCCCTCTTGAGACCTAGTCTTGACCGCCGCGATCGCTACCTTGATTGGTCTGGCTTGTCCAGAGGTTACCCTGTTCCAAGTAATTAGGTTGGCCTTCTGAACTTCTGCGCCACCAGGACAGAGTTCAGAAATCCGTCTTAACAAATTGGTGTACAGCGGTGGGATACGACTGAAGGTATCCAGTGTTGCGCTCGAACTAAGGCATTTCAGGTTATTCCAAACAGTACACGTAGTGAATTGTTATAGAATAACTTTAAAAAGGCCATAGTCCTATCAAACAGTATGGAAGCAAATACCTTGTTAACTTTAAATGCTTCCAAATCAGAAACATTGAAAAAGATGTGTGCGGAGAGAGGTGTTTCCTCTCAAGGCACAAAATTGGAAATGATCCAGAGAATCGTGGCGTGGCAAGAAGCGCAGCTTGACGCTATAACTTCCGAGGACAGTGCAGAAGGTGGTGGGGCTGCTCTCACTGGTAGAACCGACGGTTCTGCCGCTGCACTGATCCATCGCGACCACGAGGACAGGGAGGATGTAATGTTTAATGTTTCCTCTGCCAGTGTTGATGGGGAGGCTATGCTTGAATTCAAGAAGCAAGAGCTGCGGTTTAGGCAGCAGGAGCTTGAATTCAGCATAGCCAAACTAAAAATCGAACAGGCAGAAAAACAGAAAGACAGGGATCACCAGTTGGAACTGGCCAAGCTTCAGGTTGCAAATGGGTCCAAGGGTCCTGGACATGGGTCTGGGGCTTCCTCTCATCCACGGTTTCCAAAAGATCTGCTCAGTGTATATGAAGAAAGGAATGACATTATGGACTGGCTGAATGCGTTTGAGTATGCATGCGAGGTTCAAAAAGTTGACAGTGCTGATAAGATTGCGTGGTTGCTCAGTAGACTGCCCCATTCTGGCTGTAGTGCCATTATGGAAATGTCGAAGGCTGAGCGGGCTGATTTCGCAATGTTAAAGCAAACTCTCATTTTAAAGTTTGGGAAGACTCCGGCCCAATATTTAAAGCGTTTTCGAGAGTATAAGAAAAAGGAAGGTGGTACTTGGGTATCTTATGTCGCTGAATCCTTGAAAAACTTAACTGGCTGGGTCGAAGATTATAAGGTTTCTACCTTCGAAGGCATGATAAATCTTGTCATGCTGGAACATATTTTTGCTTCTTCTTCCCCGGAGCTTAAGCAGCATTTGGCCGATTCGAAGGAGATAGATCCTAAGAAGCTGGCCATTGCAGCAGACTTATGGGTGTCACATCTAGTGTCCCATAAGGACAAAACTCATCCTGGTAAGCAGGAGGAAGGGAAAAAGTCCAAAGATATGGAGGGTGGGGAATCTGCTAAATCTTCTTCCCATAAGGGCCACAAAAAGAAAAACAAGGGTAAGACACAAGAGAACTCACAGGGTAGTGGAGGTCAGCCTCCGAAACAGAACTCTGGTTACAATAAGCCTCCCTACGTAAACAGACCCACTGGGGCTTGTTTGTCTTGTGGAGCAACTGACCATGTGAAGGGGGATCCCCGGTGTAAGGTTAGACCTTTGGGGGTCCACTCCGCTAATCTGGCCTTCTCCTCCTACGAGGAAGAAGAGATTACAGGAGCATCCTTCTCCTCAGACTCATTTCCCAGCGGGATAGAGGCTGAGGTAGTTTTAGTGTCCCTGGGTTCCTGGGAGCCTAAAGTCGCAGAGGCTTATGCTAGGATTCCGGATAATACCAAGCACTACTTTAAAGACAGTGTGCTGATCAATGGAGTGGATACTCCAGCTCTTAGGGATAGTGGGTGCAGTCGCACTGTAGTGGATTCTACCTTGGTAGACTCAGAGGAAGTTGCCAGAGCTACTCTGATGCCCACTAAGTTGGCTGACAGCCCCCTCCGTATGTTTCCCGTGATCCCTGTAAATCTTACTTTAAATGGTACAGCAGTCAGGATTCCAGTGAGCATTCAGAGAAACGTCCCGGGAAAGGTCTTGTTAGGTAATGATCTCAGAGCTTTAGGGCTCGTAGGAGACACTGCCGAAAGACCCTACACACGGTCTCAAGCACGGGCAGCATTGGCCAAGTCCAATACGCCGCCCCAGCCGAAGGGGAAGCCCAAGGCGAAAGGATTCTACAAGTCAAAACGAGGGAAAGAGAATATTCCCCCGAGCTCGCCTACCACTGCGGTGGAGGAAGTTGGTCAATCGCCCGGGCCTGACGAGGAGGTGGCGATGCCTGAAGTATTCGACCCCAACGATCATCCTGAACTAAAAGACTTGTTAGTTGAAGGAGGTCCTGATAGGGACAAATTCAGTAAAGGCCAACGTGAGTGCCCATCTCTGGAAGGCCTAAGGAGACAGGCCTGCTCCCAGCTTGAGGGTGAACCTCCTGGGATGCGTAGGATTTACCAGGAAGGTGGACTCCTGTATAGTGAGCCCACAGAGTCTACAGAAGGAGACCATAGGAGGTTGGTGGTTCCCCTTGCTGTTAGGCCCTTCCTCCTGCAGTTGGCGCATGAAGTTCCCATTGCTGGTCACCTCGGTATGAGGAAAACCAAGCAAAGGTTATCCATGCACTTCTACTGGCCCAAGATGGGGGAGCAAGTAGAAAGTCACTGCAGGAGTTGTGCCTCCTGCCAGTTGTCTGGTAAGGTTGGCGCGACAATCCAAGCTCCGTTGGTACCGCTCCCAGTTGTGGGGGTACCATTTGAAAGGGTAGGGATCGACATGGTTGGTCCCCTTGACCCGCAAACATCCTCAGGCAATAGGTTTATCCTGGTGCTGGTCGACCATGCAACCAGGTATCCTGAGGCCGTCCCATTTACAACTGTAACTGCCAAGCCAGTTGCAGAAGCTTTACTCGGCATGTTTACTAGGGTTGGCTTCCCTAAAGAAGTTGTGTCGGATCATGGCAGCAACTTTATGTCGAAGTATAGGCAGGCTATGTGGAAAGAATGTGGGGTCACCTACAGGTTCTCTTCTGCATACCACCCCCAGACCAATGGTCTGGGGGGGCGTTTCGAGAGGACGTTAACGAGCATGATTGGGGCTCTGGAGGAGCCCCAGAGAAGAAAATGGGATCTTCTTGTTTCATGCTTACTGTTTGCCTACCGAGAGGTACCACAGGAGGGTGTTGGCTTCAGCCCCTTCAAACTTCTGTTCGGTCATCCCGTACGGGGACCCTTAGCCATTGTCAAGGAGGGATGGGAGATGCCCACTCCCCCTGTTACTACCAATGTAGTTGACTATGTGCTAGGGCTCAGAAAACGGATGGTACTTCTGATGGGCTTGGCTAGTGATAAATTGAAGGCAGGGCAAGCGCTGGTGAAACCTTGGTACGACCAGAAAGCTTCCCTCATCAACTTTACACTTGGTCAGCAAGTCCTGATCATGAATCCCATAAGGCCTCAAGCTTTACAGGACAATTGGTCAGGCCCTTACCCAGTGGTGGAGCCCCTGGGTGAGGTTAACTATTCAGTGGACCTTGGAAGGCCTGGAAAGGCTCCCAAAGTGTTTCACATGAATAGGCTGAAGGCTTTCGTCCCAAGCGGCGAAATCGCAGCACTGCTATTGGCTTCAGACGTTGAGGAAGAGGAGTCTGAACCTCTCCCCGACCTGTTCCAAAGCAGTCCTTCAGAGAGCTCTTTTGAGGGTGTCCGCGTGGCCCCTCACCAAAATGGACAAGGCTCAGTGGTTTACCTTGGACATGAAGTAGGTGGAGGGAGGAGACAGCCTCTACTCAGTCAGGTACAAGCAGTACAAGACTGGCCTACCCCCACTACGCAAACCCAAGTGAGAGCCTTTTTAGGACTCACGGGGTATTACCGCACTTTTGTGGCAGACTATGGCACCATAGCTGCTCCTCTGACTGCCCTCACAACTCCGAAGAAACCCAAGAAGGTAACTTGGACCGACGAGTGTGAGAAGGCCTTCAATGGCTTAAAAGACTCCTTGTGCCAGGCCCCTGTCCTTAGGGCCCCGGATTATCAAAGACCTTTTATCGTGCAGACGGATGCCTCTGACACTGGGATAGGAGCTGTACTATCACAAGTAGATGAGAAGGGTAAGGAACACCCTATCGGTTTTATTAGTCGCCAGTTTAAGGACAGAGAGCTCAGATGGTCCACGGTAGAGAAAGAATGTTTCTCTGTTGTGTGGGCCCTAAGGAAGCTGAGGCCCTACCTCTATGGGACCCACTTCACTGTGCAGACTGACCATAAGCCGTTAAAGTGGCTAATGAACATGAAGGGGGAGAATCCAAAGTTGCTTAGGTGGTCCATAAGTCTACAAGGCTTCGACTTCACTATTGAGCATAGGCCAGGTGTCCAACATAGCAATGCTGATGGGTTGTCCAGAATGTTTAACCGACCTGAACAAGAGACTCATCCAGGGGTGGATTAGTTCCCCCTGTCCATAGTCTGGGAGGGGCGAGTGTTAGGAAAGATTTCGTAATTGTAGGGAATTTTCCTTCCATGTGGCAACCCCTAAACTTTTTGCTATTGTTTTTAACCTTGTTCTTGACTTTGCCAGAGAAGTACAGCCTTCTGCCGCACTTCTCTGGGCTTTCGCTCCTTTCTTACGGGGAAACTGACATGCCCTTAAGACAGTCAGTACCGGGGAACGCTGTTTCCCGTAGTTTCTTTTATCATGTTGCGGCTTTAGTGCAACATGACACAAGAGGGCACTGTAAGCTAAGTTACAGCTCTCTTGGGTCTCTAGCCTTCTACAGGCCCTAGATACTCTTTTAGGATGGTATTTGATCGGTGCAAGTCATTCAGGGACTGGAATGGTGGCAGCGATCGTTTTGTTTATTTTGAGCTCCTTTTGGCGTTCTGAGCACGTTTTTCGCACTGAACCCAAAATGGTGGCCTGGCTCCCAAAATGGCCAGACCACGAGGCTCCTTTGTCCTGTCCACTGACCGTCATGCTCCCTTCACCTTCCCCAGGTCGGGCGACCCGGGGCCTTCCTTATTTGGGCATGTACTTTCCCGCGAAACGTGGTTGCTTTCGCGGGCTTCTACATGTCGTTTGTGTGCCTCCAGGGTGGGGGCTGGGATGTCTGGTCCCAATACACATCCTGGGTGCCAGAGAGTCTAGGGTGGTGTGAATGCCTGGGACCACCGTGGTCCGTGATTGGTCCACATATGGTATGTGTGTTGATGAGCGGATCTCCCATTTGCTCCCCTCCGTTTTGGCGCGAAGGGAACCGTGGATAAGAGGGAGCTGGAAACACCACTACCAGGTCGATCTCCTGAGTTCTCACGAATGAAGGAATACAGGAGCCAAGTATCCTGCAACCAAGAGGCTGGACCGAGGAATCGCTGGTGACCCGCTGAAGGAATCCTCCTTTGCACTGCTGTCGTCCTGTGAAACCCTTTCCTCCTTGGATCGAACCAGAAGGCCTGTACTGGTGCTTCGACCTTTGGAATAGCAGGAACAGCTATTCCCGGCGACTTCATCCTCTCCTGCCAAGTAAGCCTTCGGAAGTGTCTCTGGGCCATCCAGTTGACTGACCAGCTTACAAGGGAGTCCTGCTCTGTAACCGCCGCCAGGTTGTGTTGTATTCCGAGTCCTTGTCACTCTCCCACGCTTCGTACACTTGGCGTTCCCAAGTCTGAAGGGAGGAGTGTACATTTGGCTCGAATACACACGGCCGCTCCGTTGTCCTGCTGCGGCAACAAACTGTGCTGGTTTCGTCGATTGGGACGTCTTTTTGCTCTACACGACTACGAGGCGTTCCCTGCTCTTCTGAACCTGCCAGCTGCTAAAACGAACGTGGAGAAGCCTGGGTCTGCTTGCTTCGGGGACCGGTGAGTAGTTTAGCTAGGATCTGGTCGCCCTCCTGCAGTATCCCATTGCTTTTCCCTGCTGTGTAAAAACAGCACCCTTTTGGCCGTACTCGCGCTCTGCTTCTGCCCGCTGTGGAGGCTGCGCTTGAGTTACGGAACCTGTTCTCCTTCTGCTGTGCACTAACCCGAACTGCCTGACTTCCTCCGAAGAGCTTCCCCTTTTGCCCGTTGGCACCGGCGTGGCAGGTACTTTGAGCACAAGGCTCCACTCTTCGCAGGGCTCGGACTTCCATCTAGTAGGTGCCTCTGAAGGCGAACTGAGTCTAAAGCGGTATCGCACTGCCTGTTTTCCTTCCCTGGCAGGTGGACTACATATTTCGTGCTTTAAACGCTTGCGACTGTGTATTTGTATATATATTGTGTTGATATGGTATGTGTTGGTTTAATATTGTGATATTGTGATTTTCTCGCTACGGTCATTATTTTAAAGGCCTTAAAATAAATGTGTATCTATTTTTGATATAACAACTGTTTGGAGTAGTTTGTAAGCGCTCTTGCTTTGTGTGCTCATTGCGGGTTTTCAGTCACCCTCACCCCTCTTGAGACCTAGTCTTGACCGCCGCGATCGCTACCTTGATTGGTCTGGCTTGTCCAGAGGTTACCCTGTTCCAAGTAATTAGGTTGGCCTTCTGAACTTCTGCGCCACCAGGACAGAGTTCAGAAATCCGTCTTAACAATCGCATGCTGTAGGAAGGGTCTAAGGATTGGAATGGGATGGACTTGGATATCACATCTCATGCTATAGGTAGGCTCAGGTTTGGTATAAGCATTGAGATATCACATCTCATGCTATAGGAAGGGTCTCATGATTGGAATGGGAAGGATTTGGATATCACATCTCATGCTATAGGAAGGGTCTCAGGTTTGGTATAAGCATGGAGATATCACTTCTCATGCTATAGGAAGGGTCTCAGAATTGGAATGGGAAGGTGTTGGATATCACATCTCATGCTATAGGAAGGGTCTCAGATTTGGTATAAGCATTGAGATATCACATCTCATGCTATAGGAAGGGTCTCAGGATTGCAATGGGAAGGAGTTGTATATGACATCTCAGGCCTTAAGAAGGGTCTCAGGTTTGGTATAAGCATTGAGATATCACATCTCTGCTATCGGAAGGGTCTCAGGATTGGAATGGGAAGGAGTTGGATATCCCATCTCATGTTATAGGAAGGGTCTCAGGTTTGGTATTAGAAGCATTGAGATATCACATCTCATGCTATAGGAAGGGTCTCAGGATTGGAATGGGAAGGACTTGGATGTCACATCTCATGCTATAGGGAGGGTCTCAAGTTTGATATTAGAAGCATTGAGATAACAAATCTCATGATATCGGAAGGGTCTCAGGATTGGAATGGAAAGGAGTTGGATATCACATCTCATTATAAAGGAAGGGTCTAAGGTTTGGAAGGGGAAGGATTTGGATATCACATCTCATGTTATAGGACGGGTCTCAGGTTTGGTATTAGAAGCATTGAGATATCAAGTGTCATGGTATAAGAAGGGTCTCAGAATTGGAATGGGAAGGAGTTGGATATCACATCTCAAGCTATAGGAAGCGTCTCAGGATTGGAATGGGAAGGAGTTTGATATCACATCTCATGCCATAGTATGGGTCTCAGGTTTGGTAGAAGCATTGGGATATCACATCTCATGCTATCGGAAGGGTATCAGTATTGGATTTGGAAGGAGTTGGATATCCCATCTCATGCTATAGGAAGGGTCTCAGGTTAGAATGGGAAGGAGTTGGATATCACATTTCATGTTATAGGAAGGGTCTCAGGATTGGAATGGGAAGGACTTGGATATCATATCTCATGCTATAGGAAGGCTCTCAGGTTTGGAAGGGGAAGGAGTTGGATATCACATTTCATGTTAGAGGAAGGATCTCAGGTTTGGTATTAGAGGCCTTGAGATATCACATCTCATGCTATAGGAAGGGTCTCAGGATTGGAATGGGAAGGAGTTGGATATCACATCTCAAGCTATAGGAAGGGTCTCAGGTTTGGTATAAGCATTGAGATATCACATCTCATGCTATAGGAAGGGTCTCAGGATTGGAATGGGAAGAAGTTGGATATCACATCTCATGCTATAGGAAGGGTCTCAGGTTTGGTATAAGCATTGAGATATCACATCTCATGCTATAGGAAGGGTCTCAGGGTTGGAATGGGAAGGAGTTGTATATGACATCTCATGCCATAGGAAGGGTCTCAGGTTTGGTATAAGCATTGAGATATCACATCACATGCTATAGGAAGGGTCTCAGGATTGGAATGGGAAGGAGTTGGATATCACATCTCATGCTATAGGCAGGGTCTCAGGTTTGGAAAGGGAAGGAGATGGATATCACATTTCATGTTAGAGGTAGGATCTCAGGTTTGGTATTAGAGGCATTGAGATATCACATCTCATGCTATCAGAAGATTCTCAGGATTGGAATGGGAAGGAGTTGGATATCACATTTCATGCTAAAGGGAGGGTCTCAGGTTTGGAAGGGGAAGGATTTGGAAATCACATCTCATATTATAGGAAGGATCTCAGGTTTGGTATTAGAAGCATTGAGATATCACATCTCATGCTATCGGAAGGATCTCAGGTTTGGTATAAGAGGCATTGAGATATCACATCTCATGCTATCATAAGGGTCTCAGGATTGGAATGGGAAGGAGTTGGATATCACATCTCATGTTATATGAAGGATCTCAGGTTTGGTATTAGAAGCATTGAGACATCACATCTCATGCTATAGGAAGGGTCTCAGGATTGGAATGGGAAGGAGTTGGATATCACATCTCATGCTATAGGAAGGGTCTCTGGTTTGCTATAAGCATTGAGATATCACATCTCATGCTATAGGAAGGGTCTCAGGATTGGAATGGGAAGGAGTTGTATATGACATCTCATGCCGTAGGAAGGGTCTCCGGTTTGGTATAAGCATTGAGATATCACATCTCTGCTATCGGAAAGGTCTCAGGATTGGAATGGGAAGGAGTTGGATATCCCATCTCATGTTATAGGAAGAGTCTCAGGTTTGGTATTAGAAGCATTGAGATATCACATCTCATGCTATAGGAAGTGTCTCAGGATTGGAATGGGAAGGACTTGGATATCACATCTCATGCTATAGGGAGGATCTCACATTTGATATTAGAAGCATTGAGATATCACATCTCATGCTATAGGAAGGGTCTCAGGATTGGAATGGGAAGGAGTTGGATATCACATCTCATGCTATAGGATGGGTCTCAGGTTTGGTATAAGCAGTGAGATATCACATCTCATGCTATAGGAAGTGTCTCAGGATTGGAATGGGAAGGAGTTGGATATCACATCTCATGTTATAGGAAGGATCTCAGGTTTGGTATAAGCATTGAGATATCACATCTCTGCTATCGGAAGGGTCTCAGGATTGGAATGGGAAGGAGTTGGATATTCCCATCTCATGTTATAGGAAGGGTCTCAGGTTTGGTATTAGAAGCATTGAGACATCACATCTCATGCTATAGGAAGGGTCTCAGGATTGGAATGGGAAGGACTTGGATATCACATCTCATGCTATAGGGAGGGTCTCAAGTTTGATATTAGAAGCATTGAGATATCACATCTCATGATATCGGAAGGGTCTCAGGATTGGAATGGGAAGGAGTTGGATATCACATCTCATGATAAAGGAAGGGTCTAAGGTTTGGAAGGGGAAGGATTTGGATATCACATCTCATGTTATAGGGCGGGTCTCAGGTTTGGTATTAGAAGCATTGAGATATCAAGTCTCATGGTATAGGAAGGGTCTCAGAATTAGAATGGGAAGGAGTTGGATATCACATCTCAAGCTATAGGAAGGGTCTCAGGATTGGAATGGGAAGGAGTTTGATATCACATCTCATGCCATAGTATGGGTCTCAGGTTTGGTATAAGCATTGGGATATCACATCTCATGCTATCGGAAGGGTATCAGGATTGGATTTGGAAGGAGTTGGATATCCCATCTCATGCTATAGAAAGGGTCTCAGGTTGGAATGGGAAGGAGTTGGATATCACATCTCATGTTATAGGAAGGGTCTCAGGATTGGAATGGGAAGGACTTGGATATCACATCTCATGCTATAGGAAGGCTCTCAGGTTTGGAAGGGGAAAGAGTTGGATATCACATTTCATGTTAGAGTTAGGATCTCAGGTTTGGTATTAGAGGCATTGAGATATCACATCTCATGCTATCAGAAGGGTCTCAGGATTGGAATGGGAATGAGTTGGATATCACATTTCATGCTAAAGGGAGGGTCTCAGGTTTGGAAGGGGAAGGATTTGGATATCACATCTCATGTTATAAGAAGGAGCTCAGGTTTGGTATTAGAAGCATTGAGATATCACATCTCATGCTATCGGAAGGATCTCAGGTTTGGTATTAGAAGCATTGAGATATCACATCTCATGCTATCAGAAGGGTCTCAGGATTGGAATGGGAAGGAGTTGGATATCACATCTCATGCTAAAGGGAGGGTCTCAGGTTTGGAAGGGGAAGGATTTGGATATCACATCTCATGTTATCGGAAGGATCTCAGGTTTGGTATTAGAAGTATTGAGATATCACATCTCATGCTATAGGAAGGGTCTCAGGATTGGAATGGGAAGGAGTTGGATATCACATCTCAAGCTATAGGAAGGGTCTCAGGTTTGGTATAAGCATTGAGATATCACATGACATGCTATAGGAAGGGTCTCAGGATTGGAATGGGAAGGTGTTGTATATGACATCTCATGCCATAGGAAGGGTCTCAGGTTTGGTATAAGCATTGAGATATCACATCACATGCTATAGGAAGGGTCTCAGGATTGGAATGGGAAGGACTTGGATATCACATCTCATGCTATAGGCAGGGTCTCAGGTTTGGAAAGGGAAGGAGTTGGATATCACATTTCATGTTAGAGGTAGGATATCAGGTTTGGTATTAGAGGCATTGAGATATCACATCTCATGCTATCAGAAGGGTCTCAGGATTGGAATGGGAAGGAGTTGGATATCACATCTCATGCTAAAGGGAGAGTCTCAGGTTTGGAAGGGGAAGGATTTGGATATCACATCTCATGTTATAGGAAGGATCTCAGGTTTGGTATTAGAGGCATTGAGATATCACATCTCATGCTATCATAAGGGTCTCAGGATTGGAATGGGAAGGAGTTGGATATCACATCTCATGCTAAAGGGAGGGTCTCAGGTTTGGAAGGGGAAGAATTTGGATATCACATCACATGTTATAGGAAGGATCTCAGGTTTGGTATTAGAAGCATTGAGATATCACATCTCATGCTATCGGAAGGGTCTCAGGATTGGAATGGGAAGGAGTTGGATATCACATCTCATGCTATAGGAAGGGTCTCAGGTTTGGAACGGGAAGGAGTTGGATATCACATCTCATGTTATAGGAAGAGTCTCAGGTTTGGTATAAGCATTGAGATATCACATCTCTGCAATCGGAAATGTCTCAGGATTGGGATGGGAAGGAGTTGGATATCACATCTCATGCTATAGGAAGGGTCTCAGGTTTGGAACGGGAAGGAGTTGGATATCACATCTCATGCTATAGGAAGGCTCTCAGGTTTGGAAGGGGAAAGAGTTGGATATCACATTTCATGTTAGAGGTAGGATCTCAGGTTTGGTATTAGAGGCATTGAGATATCACATCTCATGCTATCAGAAGGGTCTCAGGATTGGAATGGGAAGGAGTTGGATATCACATCTCATGCTAAAGGGAGGGTCTCAGGTTTGGAAGGGGAAGGATTTGCATATCACATCTCATGTTATAAGAAGGAGCTCAGGTTTGGTATTAGAAGCATTGAGATATCACATCTCATGCTATCGGAAGGATCTCAGGTTTGGTATTAGAAGCATTGAGATATCACATCTCATGCTATCAGAAGGGTCTCAGGATTGGAATGGGAAGGAGTTGGATATCACATCTCATGCTAAAGGGAGGGTCTCAGGTTTGGAAGGGGAAGGATTTGGATATCACATCTCATGTTATCGGAAGGATCTCAGGTTTGGTATTAGAAGTATTGAGATATCACATCTCATACTATAGGAAGGGTCTCAGGATTGGAATGGGAAGGAGTTGGATATCACATCTCAAGCTATAGGAAGGGTCTCAGGTTTGGTATAAGCATTGAGATATCACATCACATGCTATAGGAAGGGTCTCAGGATTGGAATGGGAAGGAGTTGTATATGACATCTCATGCCATAGGAAGGGTCTCAGGTTTGGTATAAGCATTGAGATATCACATCACATGCTATAGGAAGGGTCTCAGGATTGGAATGGGAAGGACTTGGATATCACATCTCATGCTATAGGCAGGGTCTCAGGTTTGGAAAGGGAAGGAGTTGGATATCACATTTCATGTTAGAGGTAGGATATCAGGTTTGGTATTAGAGGCATTGAGATATCACATCTCATGCTATCAGAAGGGTCTCAGGATTGGAATGGGAAGGAGTTGGATATCACATCTCATGCTAAAGGGAGGGTCTCAGGTTTGGAAGGGGAAGGATTTGGATATCACATCTCATGTTATAGGAAGGATCTCAGGTTTGGTATTAGAGGCATTGAGATATCACATCTCATGCTATCATAAGGGTCTCAGGATTGGAATGGGAAGGAGTTGGATATCACATCTCATGCTAAAGGGAGGGTCTCAGGTTTGGAAGGGGAAGAATTTGGATATCACATCACATGTTATAGGAAGGATCTCAGGTTTGGTATTAGAAGCATTGAGATATCACATCTCATGCTATCGGAAGGGTCTCAGGATTGGAATGGGAAGGAGTTGGATATCACATCTCATGCTATAGCAAGGGTCTCAGGTTTGGAACGGGAAGGAGTTGGATATCACATCTCATGTTATAGGAAGAGTCTCAGGTTTGGTATAAGCATTGAGATATCACATCTCTGCAATCGGAAATGTCTCAGGATTGGGATGGGAAGGAGTTGGATATCACATCTCATGCTATAGGAAGGGTCTCAGGTTTGGAATGGGAAGGAGTTGGATATTGTTAAGACGGATTTCTGAACTCTGTCCTGGTGGCGCAGAAGTTCAGATGGCCAACCTAATTTCTTGGAACAGGGTAACCTCTGGACAAGCCAGACCAATCAAGGTAGCGATCGCGGCGGTCAAGACTAGGTCTCAAGAGAGGTGAGGGTGACTGAAAGCCCGCAATGAGCACACAAAGCAAGGACACTTACAAACTACTCCAAACAGGTGCTATATTAAAAATATATACACATTTATTCCAAGGCCTTTAAAACAATGACCGTAGCGAGAAATCACAATACAACTCTAGTAAACCAACACATACCATACCAATACAATATATATACAAATACAAACAAGTCTCAAGCGTTAGATGCACGAAATGTGTAGTCCACCTAAAAGGGAAGGAAAACAGGCAGTGCGAAATAATGCTTAGACCCAGTCCGCCTTCAGAGGCACCTAACTAAAAGGAAGTCCGAGCCCTACGAAGAGTGGAGCCTTGTGCTCAAAAGTACCTGCACACGCTGGTGCCAACGGGCAAAAGGGGAGTCTCTTCGAGGGAGATCAGGCAGTTCAGTTTAGTGCACAAACGAAGAAGAACAGTGTTCCGCGACTCAAGGGCAGAAGCAGAGCGCGAGTACGGAAAGGCATGCTGTTTTGACACAGCGGGGAAAAGCTATGGGTTCCTGCAGGAGGGCGACCAGTTCCTAGCTATGCTACTCACCGGTCCCCGATGCAAGCAGACCCAGGCTTCTCCGCGTCAGTTTCAGTCGCTGGCAGGTTCAGAAGAGCAGGGGATGTCTCGTCGTCGTGTTGAGTCTGCAGCAGCAGAGTTGAGTAAAAGACGTCCCAAACGAAGGAACCCGCACAGTTTGTTACCACAGCAGGGCAACGGAGCGGCCGTGTGTATCTGAGCCAAATGTACACTACTCACTTCAGACCTGGGAACGCCAAGTGTACGAATCGTGTGAGAGTGACAAGGACTCGATATACTACACAACCTGGTGGCAGTTACAGAGCAAGACTCCTGTGTAGGCTGGTCAGTCTGCTGGATGGGCCAGAGACGCTTCCGAAGGCTTACTAGCAGGAGCTGGTGAAGATGCCGAGAATAGCTGTCCCCGCTATTCCAAGGGTCGAAGTACTAGTACAGGCCTTCTGGTTCGATCAAAGGTGAAAAGGGTTTCACAAGGCGACAGCAGTGCAGAGGAGCAGTCCTTCAGCGGGTCACCAGCGATTCCTCGGTTCAGCCTCTTGGTTGCAGGATACTTGGCTCCTGTATTCCTTCGTTCGTGAGAACTCAGGAGATCGACATGGTAGTGGTGTTTCCAGCCCCCTCTTATCCACGGTTCCCTTCGTGCCAAAACGGTGGGGACCCAATGGGAGATCCGCTCATCAACACTCACACCATTCGTGGACCTATCACGGACCACGGTGGTCCCAGGCATTCACACGGGACCAGACATCCCAGCCCACATCCTGGAGGCACACACAAGACATGTAGAAGCCCGCGAAAGCATCCGTGTTTCGCGGGAAAGTACATGCCCAAATAAGGAAGGCCCCGGGTCGGCTCGACCTGGGGAAGGTGAAGGGAGCAAGACGGTCAGCGGACAGGATAAAGGAGCCTCGTGGTCTGGCCAATTTTGGGAGCCAGGCCATCATTTTGGGTTAAGTGCGAGAAACGCGCTTAGAACGCCAAAAGGAGCTCAAAACACAAGAAACGATCGCTGCCACCATTCACCGTCCGTGAATCACTTGCACCGATCAGTTACAATCCTGAAAGAGTATCTAGGGCCTGTAGAAGGCTAGAATCCCAAGAGAGCAGTAACTTAGCTTACAGTGCCCTCTTGTGTCATGTTGCACGAAAGCCGCAACATGATAAAAGAAACTACGGAAAACAGCGTTTCCCGGTACTGACTGTCTTAAGGCCATGCAAGTTTCCCCGTAAGAAAGGAGCGAAAGCCCAGAGGAGTGCGGCAGAAGGCTGCACTTCTCTGGCAAAGTCGAGAACAAGGTGAAAAACAACAGCAAAAAGTTTAGGGGTTGCCACATGGAAGGAAAATTACCTACAATTACGAAATCTTTCCTAACAGATATCACATCTCATGTTATAGGAAGAGTCTCAGGTTTGGTATAAGCATTGAGATATCACATCTCTGCAATCGGAAGTGTCTCAGGATTGGGATGGGAAGGAGTTGGATATCCCATCTCATGTTATAGGACGGGTCTCAGGATTGTTATTAGAATCATTGAGATATCATATATATTGCATGCTGTAGGAAGGGTCTAAGGATTGGAATGGGAAGGACTTGGATATCACATCTCATGCTATGGATAGGCTCTCAGGTTTGGAAAGGGAAGGAGTTGGATATCACATTTCATGTTAGAGGAAGAATCTCAGGTTTGGTATTAGAGGCATTGAGATATCACATCTCATGCTATAGGAAGGGTCTCAGGATTGGAATGGGAAGGAGTTGGATATCACATCTCATGCTATAGGAAGGGTCTCAGGTTTGGTATAAGCATTGAGATATCACATCTCATGCTATAGGAAGGGTCTCAGGATTGGAATGGAAGGAGTTGGATATCACATCTCATGTTAAACGAAGGATCTCAGGTTTGGTATTAGAAGCATTGAGACATCACATCTCATGCTATAGGAAGGGTCTCAGGATTGGAATGGGAAGGAGTTGGATATCACATCTCATGCTATAGGAAGGGTCTCAGGCTTGGTATAAGCATTGAGATATCACATCTCATGCTATCGGAAGGGTCTCAGGATTGGAATGGGAAGGAGTTGTATATGACATCTCAAGCCATAGGAAGGGTCTCAGGTTTGGTATAAGCTTTGAGATATCACATCTCTGCTATCGGAAGGGTCTCAGGATTGGAATGGGAAGGAGTTGGATATCCCATCTCATGTTATAGGAAGAGTCTCAGGTTTGGTATTAGAAGCATTGAGATATCACATCTCATGCTATAGGAAGTGTCTCAGGATTGGAATGGGAAGGACTTGGATATCACATCTCATGCTATAGGGAGGGTCTCATGTTTGATATTAGAAGCATTGAGATATCACATCTTATGCTATAGGAAGGGTCTCAGGATTGGAATGGGAAGGAGTAGGATATCACATCTCATGCTATAGGAAGGATCTCAGGTTTGGTATGAGCATTGAGATATCACATCTCTTCTATCGGAAGGGTCTCAGGATTGGAATGGGAAGAGTTGGATATTCCCATCTCATGTTATAGGAAGGGTCTCAGGTTTGGTATTAGAAGCATTGAGATATCACATCTCATGCTATAGGAAGGGTCTCGGGATTGGAATGGGAAGGACTTGGATATCACATCTCATGCTATAGGGAGGGTCTCAAGTTTGATATTAGAAGCATTGAGATATCACATCTCACGATATCGGAAGGGTCTCAGGATTGGAATGGGAAGGAGTTGGATATCACATCTCATGATAAAGGAAGGGTCTAAGGTTTGAAGGGGAAGGATTTGGATATCACATCTCATGTTATAGGACGGGTCTCAGGTTTGGTATTAGAAGCACTGAGATATCAAGTCTCATGGTATAGGAAGGGTCTCAGAATTGGAATCAGAAAGAGTTGGATATCACATCTCAAGCTATAGGAAGGGTCTCAGGATTGGAATGGGAAGGAGTTTGATATCACATCTCATGCAATAGTATGGGTCTCAGGTTTGGCATAAGCATTGGGATATCACATCTCATGCTATCGGAAGGGTATCAGGATTGGATTTGGAAGGAGCTGGATATCCCATCTCATGCTATACGAAGGGTCTCAGGTTGGAATGGGAAGGAGTTGGATATCACATCTCATGTTATAGGAAGGGTCTCAGGATTGGAATGGGAAGGACTTGGATATCACATCTCATGCTATAGGAAGGCTCTCAGGTTTGGAAGGGGAAAGAGTTGGATATCACATTTCATGTTAGAGGTAGGATCTCAGGTTTGATATTAGAGGCATTGAGATATCACATCTCATGCTATCAGAAGGGTCTCAGGATTGGAATGGGAAGGAGTTGGATATCACATCTCATGCTAAAGGGAGGGTCTCAGGTTTGGAAGGGGAAGGATTTGGATATCACATCTCATGTTATAGGAAGGATCTCAGGTTTGGTATTAGAAGCATTGAGATATCACATCTCATGCTATCGGAAGGATCTCAGGTTTGGTATTAGAAGCATTGAGATATCACATCTCATGCTATCAGAATGGTCTCAGGATTGGAATCGGAAGGAGTTGGATATCACATCTCATGCTAAAGGGAGGGTCTCAGGTTTGGAAGGGGAAGGATTTGGATATCACATCTCATGTTATCAGAAGGATCTCAGGTTTGGTATTAGAAGTATTGAGATATCACATCTCATGCTATAGGAAGGGTCTCAGGATTGGAATGGGAAGGAGTTGGATATCACATCTCAAGCTATAGGAAGGGTCTCAGGTTTGGTATAAGCATTGAGATATCACATCACATGCTATAGGAAGGGTCTCAGGATTGGAATGGGAAGGAGTTGGATATCACATCTCATGTTATAGGAAAGATCTCAGGTTTGGTATTAGAAGCATTGAGACATCACATCTCATGTTATAGGAAGGGTCTCAGGATTGGAATGGGAAGAAGTTGGATATCACATCTCATGCTATAGGAAGAGTCTCAGGTTTGGTATAAGCATTGAGATATCACATCTCATGATATAGGAAGGGCTCAGGATTGGAATGGGAAGGAGTTGTATATGACATCTCATGCCATAGGAAGGGTCTCAGGTTTGGTATAAGCATTGAGATATCACATCACATGCTATAGGAAGGGTCTCAGGATTGGAATGGGAAGGACTTGGATATCACATCTCATGCTAAAGGGAGAGTCTCAGGTTTGGAAGGGGAAGGATTTGGATATCACATCTCATGTTATAGGAAGGATCTCAGGTTTGGTATAAGAAGCATTGAGATATCACATCTCATGCTATCGGAAGAATCTCAGATTTGGTATTAGAGGCATTGAGATATTACATCTCATGCTATCATAAGGGTCTCAGGATTGGAATGGGAAGGAGTTGGATATCACATCTCATGCTATAGGAAGGATCTCAGGTTTGGAACGGGAAGGAGTTGGATATCACATCTCATGCTATAGGAAGGGTCTCAGGTTTGGAACGGGAAGGAGTTGGATATCCCATCTCATGTTATAGGACTGGTCTCAGGTTTGGTATTAGAAGCATTGAGATATCACATCACATGCTGTAGGAAGGGTCTCAGGTTTGGAATGGGAAGGAATTGGATATCACATCTCATGTTATAGGAAGGGTCTCAGGTTTGGTATAAGCATTGAGATATCACATCTCTGCTATCGGAAGTGTCTCAGGATTGGAATGGGAAGGAGTTGGATATCACATCTCATGTTATAGGACGGGTCTCAGGTTTGTTATTAGAATCATTGAGATATCATATTGCATGCTGTAGGAAGGGTCTAAGGATTGGAATGGGAAGGACTTTGATATCACATCTCATGCTATAGGTAGGCTCTCAGGTTTGGAAAGGGAAGGAGTTGGATATCACATTTCATGTTAGAGGAAGGATCTCAGGTTTGGTATTAGAGCCATTGGATATCACATCTCATGCTATAGGAAGGGTCTCAGGATTGGAATGGGAAGGAGTTGGATATCACATCTCATGCTATAGGAAGGGTTTTAGGTTTGGCATAAGCATTGAAATATCACATCTCATGCTATAGGAAGGGTCTCAGGATTGGAATGGGAAGGATCTGTATATGACATCTCATGCCATAGGAAGGGTCTCAGGTTTGGTATAAGCATTGAGATATCACATCTCTGCTTTCGGAAGGGTCTCAGGATTGGAATGGGAAGGAGTTGGATATCCCATCTCATGTTATAGGAAGAGTCTCAGGTTTGGTATTAGAAGCATTGAGATATCACATCTCATGCTATAGGAAGTGTCTCAGGATTGGAATGGGAAGGACTTGGATATCACATCTCATGCTATAGGGAGGGTCTCACGTTTGATATTAGAAGCATTGAGATATCACATCTCATGCTATAGGAAGGGTCTCAGTATTGGAATGGGAAGGAGTTGGATATCACATCTCATGCTATAGGAAGGGTCTCAGGTTTGGTATAAGCATTGAGATATCACATCTCTGCTATCGGAAGGGTCTCAGGATTGGAATGGGAAGGAGTTGGATATTCCCATCTCATGTTATAGGAAGGGTCTATCAGGTCTTAGCATGAGACTCTTCCTATAACATGAGATGTGATATCCAACTCCTTCCCATTCCAATCCTGAGACCCTTCCGATAGCTTGAGATGTGATATCTCAATGCTTCTAATATCAATACTGAGACCCTCCCTATAGCATGAGATGTGATATCTAAGTCCTTCCCATTCCAATCCTGAGACCCTTCTGATAGCAGAGATGTGATATCTCAATGCTTATACCAAACCTGAGACCCTTCCTATAGCATGAGATGTGATATCCAACTCCTTCCCATTCCAATCCTGAGACCCTTCCTATAGCATGATATGTGAAATCTCAATGCTTCTACCAAAACTGAGACCCTTCCTTTAGCATGAGATGTGATATCCAACTCCTTCCCATTCCAATCCTGAGACCAGTCCTATAGCATGAGATGTGATATCTCAATGCTTCTAATACCAAACCTGAGATCCTTCCTATAACATGAGATGTGATATCCAACTCCTTCCCATTCCAATCCTGAGACCCTTCCTATAGCATGAGATGTGATATCTCAATGCTTCTAATACCAAACCTGAGATCCATCCGATAGCATGAGATGTGATATCTCAATGCTTCTAATACCAAACCTGAGATCCTTCCTATAACATGAGATGTGATATCCAAATCCTTCCCCTTCTGAACCTGATACCCTCCCTTTAGCATGAGATGTGATATCCAACTCCTTCCCATTCCAATCCTGATACCCTTCTGATAGCATGAGATGTGATATCTCAATGCCTCTAATACCAAACCTGAGATCCTAACTCTAACATGTAATGTGATATCCAACTCCTTCCCTTTCCAAACCTGAGAGCCTTCCTACAGCATGAGATGTGATATCCAAGTCCTTCCCATTCCAATCCTGAGACCCTTCCTATAACATGAGATGTCATATCCAACTCCTTCCCATTCCAACCTGAGACCCTTCCTATAGCATGAGATGGGATATCCAACTCCTTCCAAATCCAATCCTGATACCCTTCCGATAGCATGAGATGTGATATCCCAATGCTTCTACAAAACCTGAGACCCATACCATGGCATGAGATGTGATATCAAACTCCCGTCCTATACCATGAGACTTGATATCTCAATGCTTCTAATACCAAACCTGAGACCGGTCCAATAACATGAGATGTGATATCCAAATCCTTCCCCTTCCAAACCTTAGACCCTTCCTTTATCATGAGATGTGATATCCAAGTCCTTCCCATTCCATTCCTGAGACCCTTCCTATAGCATGAGATGTGATATCTCAATGCTTCTAATACCAAACCTGAGACCCTTCCTATAACATGAGATGTGATATCCAAGTCCTTCCCATTTCAATCCTGAGACCCTTCCTATAGCATGAGATGTGATATCTCAATGCTTCTAATACCAAACCTGAGACCCTTCCTATAACATGAATTCTGATATCCAAGTCCTTCCCATTCCAATCCTGAGACCCTTCCAATAGCAGAGATGTGATATCTCAATGCTTCTAATATCAAACCTGAGACCTGCCCTATAACATGAGATGGGATATCCAACTCCTTCCCGTTCCAAACCTGATACCCTTCCTATAGCATGAGATGTGATATCCAATTCCTTCCCATCCCAATCCTGAGACACCTCCGATAGCAGAGATGTGATATCTCAATGCTTATACCAAACCTGAGACTCTTCCTATAACATGAGATGTGATATCTAACTCCTTCCCGTTCCAAACCTGAGACCCTTCCTATAGCATGAGATGTGATATCCAACTCCTTCCCATTCCAATCCTGAGACCCTTCCTATAGCATGAGATGTGATATTTCACTGCTTATACCAAATCTGAGACCCTTCCTATAGCATAAGATGTGATATCCAACTCCTTCCCATTCCAATCCTGAGACCCTTCCTATAGCATGAGATGTGATATCTCAATGCTTCTAATACGAAACCTGAGATCCTTCCTATAACATGAGATGTGATATCCAACTCCTTCCCATTCCAATCCTGAGACCCTTATGATAGCATGAGATGTGATATCTCAATGCCTCTAATACCAAACCTGAGATACTTCCGATAGCATGAGATGTGATATCTCAATGCTTTTAATACCAAACCTGAGATCCTTCCTATAACATGAGATGTGATTTCCAAATCCTTCCCCTTCCAAACCTGAGACACTCCCTTTAGCATGAGATGTGATATACAACTCCTTCCCATTCCAATCCTGAGACCCTTCTGATAGCATGAGATGTGATATCTCAATGCCTCTAATACCAAACCTGAGATCCTACCTCTAACATGAAATGTGATATCCATCTCCTTCCCTTTCCAAACCTGAGACCCTGCCTATAGCATGAGATGTGATATTCAAGTCCTTCCCATTCCAATCCTGAGACCCTTCCTATAGCATGTGATGTGATATCTCAATGCGTATACCAAACCTGAGACCCTTCCTATGGCATGAGATGTCATATACAACTCCTTCCCATTCCAATCCTGAGACCCTTCCTATAGCATGAGATGTGATATCTCAATGCTTATACCAAACCTGAGACCCTTCCTATAGCATGAGATGTGATATCCAACTTCTTCCCATTCCAATCCTAAGACCCTTCCTATAACATGAGATGTGATGTCTCAATGCTTCTAATACCAAACCTGAGATCTTTCCTATAACATGAGATGTGATATCCAACTCCTTCCCATTCCAATCCTGAGACCCTTCCTATAGCATGAGATGTGATATCTCAATGCTTATACCAAACCTGAGACCCTTCCTATAGCTTGAGATGTGATATCCAACTCCTTCCCATTCCAATCCTGAGACCCTTCCTATAGCATGAGATGTGATATCTCAAGGCCTCTAATACCAAACCTGAGATCCTTCCTCTAACATGAAATGTGATATCCAACTCCTTCCCCTTCCTAACCTGAGACCCTTCCTATAGCATGAGATGTGATATCCAACTCCTTCCCATTCCAATCCTGAGACCCTTCCGATAGCTTGAGATGTGATATCTCAATGCTTCTAATATCAATACTGAGACCCTCCCTATAGCATGAGATGTGATATCTAAGTCCTTCCCATTCCAATCCTGAGACCCTTCCGATAGCAGAGATGTGATATCTCAATGCTTATACCAAACCTGAGACCCTTCCTATAGCATGAGATGTGATATCCAACTCCTTCCCATTCCAATCCTGAGACCCTTCCTATAGCATGATATGTGAAATCTCAATGCTTCTACCAAAACTGAGACCCTTCCTTTAGCATGAGATGTGATATCCAACTCCTTCCCATTCCAATCCTGAGACCAGTCCTATAGCATGAGATGTGATATCTCAATGCTTCTAATACCAAACCTGAGATCCTTCCTATAACATGAGATGTGATATCCAACTCCTTCCCATTCCAATCCTGAGACCCTTCCTATAGCATGAGATGTGATATCTCAATGCTTCTAATACCAAACCTGAGATCCTTCCGATAGCATGAGATGTGATATCTCAATGCTTCTAATACCAAACATGAGATCCTTCCTATAACATGAGATGTGATATCCAAATCCTTCCCCTTCCGAACCTGAGACCCTCCCTTTAGCATGAGATGTGATATCCCACTCCTTCCCATTCCAATCCTGATACCCTTCTGATAGCATGAGATGTGATATCTCAATGCCTCTAATACCAAACCTGAGATCCTACCTCTAACATGAAATGTGATATCCAACTCCTTCCCTTTCCAAACCTGAGAGCCTTCCTACAGCATGAGATGTGATATCCAAGTCCTTCCCATTCCAATCCTGAGACCCTTCCTATAACATGAGATGTCATATCCAACTCCTTCCCATTCCAACCTGAGACCCTTCCTATAGCATGAGATGGGATATCCAACTCCTTCTTATGCCAAACCTGAGACCCTTCCTATGGCATGATATGTGATATCCAACTCCTTGCCATTCAAATCCTGAGACCCTTCCTATAGCATGAGAAGGGATATCCAACTCCTTCCCAATCCAATCCTGAGACCCTTCCGATAGCAGAGATGTGATATCTCAACGCTTCTACCAAACCTGAGACCCTTCCTATAACATGAGATGTGATATCCAATTCCTTCCCATTCCAAACCTGAGACCCTTACTATTGGATGAGATGTGATATCCAACTCCTTCCCATTCCAACCCTGAGACCCTTCCTATACCATGAGATGTGATATCTCAATGCTTCTAATACCAAACCTGGGTCCCGTCCTATAACATGAGATATGATATCCAAATCCTTCCCCTTCCAAACCTGAGAACCTTCCTTTAGCATGAGATGTGATATCCAAATACTTCCCATTCCAATCCTAAAACCCTTCCTATAGCATGAGATGTGATATCTCAATGTTTCTAATAAAAAACCTGAGACCCTTCCTATAGCAAGAGATGCGATATCCAAATCCTTCCCATTCCAATCCTGAGACCCTTCCTATAACATGAGATGTGATATCCAACTCCTTCCCATTCCAACCTGAGACCCTTCCTATAGCATGAGAAGGGATATCCAACTCCTTCCCAATCCAATCCTGAGACCCTTCCGATAGCAGAGATGTGATATCTCAATGCTTATACCAAACCTGAGACCCTTCCTATGGCATGAGATGTGATATCCAACTCCTTGCCATTCAAATCCTGAGACCCTCCCTATAACAAGAGATGTCATATCCAACTCCTTCCCATTCCAAACCTGAGATCCTTCCTTTAGCATGAGATGTAATATCCAAATCCTTCAAATTCCAATCCGGAGACCCTTCCTATAGCATGAGATGTGATATCTCAATGCTTCTAATACCAAACATGAGATCCTTCCTATAACATGAGATGTGATATCCAACTCCTTCCCATTCCAAACCTGAGACCCTTCCGATAGCATGAGATGTGATATCTCAATGCTTCAAAAACCAAACATGAGAACCATCCTATAACATGAGATGTGAAATCCAAATCCTTCCCTTCCCAAACCTGAAACCCTTCCTATAGCATGAGAAGTGATATCCAACTCCTTCCCATTCCAATCCTGAGACACTTCCTATAGCATGAGATGTGATATCACAATGCTTCTAATACCAAACCTGAGACCCGTCCTATAACATGAGATGTGATATCCAAATCCTTCCCCTTCCAAACCTTAGACCCTTCCTTTATCATGAGATGTGATATCCAAGTCCTTCCCATTCCATTCCTGAGACCCTTCCTATAGCATGAGATGTGATATCTCAATGCTTCTAATACGAAACCTGAGACCCTTCCTATAAGATGAGATGTGATATCCAAGTCCTTCCCATTCCAATCCTGAGACCCTCCCTTTAGCATGAGATGTGATATCCAACTCCTTCCCATTCCAATCCTGAGACCGTTCTGATAGCATGAGATGTGATATCTCAATGCTTCTAATACCAAACCTGAGATCCTTCCGATAGCATGAGATGTGATATTTCAATTCTTCTAATACCAAACCTGAGATCCTTCCTATAACACGAGATGTGATATTCAAATCCTTCCCCTTCCAAACCTGAGACCCTCCCTTTAGCATGAGATGTGATATCCAACTCCTTCCCATTCCAATCCTGAGACACTTCTGATAGCATGAGATGTTATATCTCAATGCCTCTAATACCAAACCTGAGATTCTACCTCTAACATGAAATGTGATATCCAACTCCTTCCCCTTCCAAACCTGGGAGCCTTCCTATAACATGAGATGTGATATCGAAGTCCTTCCCATTCCAATCCTGAGACCCTTCCTATAACATGAGATGTGATATCCAACTCCTTCCCATTCCAATCCTGAGACCCTTCCTATAGCATGGGATGTGATATTTCAATGCTTATAGCAAACCTGAGACCCTTCCTATAGCATGAGATGTGATATCCAAATCCTTCCCATTCCAATCGTGAGACCCTTCCTATAGCATGAGATGTGATATCTCAATGCCTCTAATACCAAACCTGAGATCCTTCCTCTAACATGAAATGTGATATCCAAATCCTTCCCTTTCCAAACCTGAGAGCCTACCTATAGCATGAGATGTGATATCCAACTCCTTCCCATTCCAATCCTGAGACCCTTCCTATAGCATGAGATGTGATATCTCAATGCTTATACCAAACCTGAGACCCTTCCTATAGCATGAGATGTGATATCCAAATCCTTCCCATTCCAATCCTGAGACCCTTCCTATAGCATGGGATGTGATATCTCAATGCCTCTAATACCAAACCTGAGATCCTTCCTTGAACATGAAATGTGATATCCCACTCCTTCCCTTTCCAAACCTGAGAGTCTACCTATAGCATGAGATGTGATATCCAAGTCCTTCCCATTCCAATCCTTAGACACTTCCTACAGCATGAGATGTGATATCTCAATGATTCTATTACCAAACCTGAGACCCGTCCTATAACATGAGATGGGATATCCAACTCCTTCCCATTTCAATCCTGAGAAACTTCCGATAGCAGAGATGTGATATCTCAATGCTTAGACCAAACCTGAGACCCTCCCTTTAGCATGAGATGTGATATCCAACTCCTTCCCATTCCAATCCTGAGACCCTTCTGATAGCATGAGATGTTATATCTCAATGCCTCTAATACCAAACCTGAGATTCTACCTCTAACATGAAATGTGATATCCAACTCCTTCCCCTTCCAAACCTGGGAGCCTTCCTATAACATGAGATGTGATATCCAACTCCTTCCCATTCCAATCCTGAGACCCTTCCTATAGCATGAGATGTGATGTCTCAATGCTTCTAATACCAAATCTGAGATCCTTCCTATAACATGAGATGTGATATCCAACTCCTTCCATTCCAATCCTGAGACCCTTCCTATAGCATGGGATGTGATATTTCAATGCTTATAGCAAACCTGAGACCCTTCCTATAGCATGAGATGTGATATCCAAATCCTTCCCATTCCAATCGTGAGACCCTTCCTATAGCATGAGATGTGATATCTCAATGCCTCTAATACCAAACCTGAGATCCTTCCTCTAACATGAAATGTGATATCCAAATCCTTCCCTTTCCAAACCTGAGAGCCTACCTATAGCATGAGATGTGATATCCAACTCCTTCCCATTCCAATCCTGAGACCCTTCCTATAGCATGAGATGTGATATCTCAATGCTTATACCAAACCTGAGACCCTTCCTATAGCATGAGATGTGATATCCAAATCCTTCCCATTCCAATCCTGAGACCCTTCCTATAGCATGAGATGTGATATCTCAATGCCTCTAATACCAAACCTGAGATCCTTCCTTGAACATGAAATGTGATATCCCACTCCTTCCCTTTCCAAACCAGAGAGTCTACCTATAGCATGAGATGTGATATCCAAGTCCTTCCCATTCCAATCCTTAGACACTTCCTACAGCATGAGATGTGATATCTCAATGATTCTATTACCAAACCTGAGACCCGTCCTATAACATGAGATGGGATATCCAACTCCTTCCCATTTCAATCCTGAGAAACTTCCGATAGCAGAGATGTGATATCTCAATGCTTAGACCAAACCTGAGACCCTTCCTATAACATGAGATGTGATATCTCAATGCTTCTAATACCAAACCTGAGATCCTTCCTATGACATGAGATGTGATATCCAATTCCTTCCCATTCCAAACCTGAGACCCTTCCTATAGCATGAGATGTGATATCTCAATGCTTCTAATACCAAACCTGAGATCCTTCCTATAACATGAGATGTGATATCCAAATCCTTCCCCTTCCAAACCAGAGACCCTCCCTTTAGCATGAGATGTGATATCCAACTCCTTCCCATTCCAATCCTGAGACATTTCTGATAGCATGAGATGTGATATCTCAATGCTTCTAATACCAAACCTGAGATCCTTCCTATGACATGAGATGTGATATCCAATTCCTTCCCATTCCAAACCTGAGACCCTTCCTATAGCATGAGATGTGATATCTCAATGCTTCTAATACCAAACCTGAGATCCTTCCTATAACATGAGATGTGATATCCAAATCCTTCCCCTTCCAAACCAGAGACCCTCCCTTTAGCATGAGATGTGATATCCAACTCCTTCCCATTCCAATCCTGAGACATTTCTGATAGCATGAGATGTGATATCTCAATGCCTCTAATACCAAACCTGAGATCCTACCTCTAACATGAAATGTGATATCCAACTCCTTCCCTTTCCAAACCTGAGAGCCTTCCTATAGCATGAGATGTGATATCGAAGTATTTCCCATTCCAATCCTGAGACCCTTCCTATAACATGAGATGTGATATCCAATTCCTTCCCATTCTAACCTGAGACCCTTCCTATAGCATGAGATGGGATATCCAACTACTTCCAAATCCAATCCTGATACCCTTCCGATAGCATGAGATGTGATATCTCAATCCCTCTAATACCAAACCTGAGATCCTTCCCATAACATGAGATGTGATATCAAAATCCTTCCCCTTCCAAACCTGAGACCCTCCCTTTAGCATGAGATGTGATATCCAACTCCTTCCCATTCCAATCCTGAGACCCTTCTGATAGCATGAGATGTGATATTCAATGCCTCTAATACCAAACCTGAGATCCTACCTCTAACATGAAATGTGATATCCAACTCCTTCCCTTTCCAAACGTGAGAGCCTCCCTATAGCATAAGATGGGATATTCAAGTCCTTCCCATTCCAATCCTGAGACCCTTCCTATAGCATGAGATGTGATATCTCAATGCTTCTAATACCAAACCTGAGACCGTTCCTATAACATAAGATGGGATATCCAACTCCTTCCCATTCCAATCCTGAGACCCTTCCGATAGCAGAGATGTGATATCTCAATGCTGATACCAAACCTGAGACCCTTCCTATGGCATGAGATGTCATATACAACTCCTTCCCATTCCAATCCTGAGACCATTCCTATAGCATGAGATGTGATATCTCAATGCTTCTAATACCAAACCTGAGATCCTTCCTATGACATGAGATGTGATATCCAATTCCTTCCCATTCCAAACCTGAGACCCTTCCTATAGCATGAGATGTGATATCTCAATGCTTCTAATACCAAACCTGAGATCCTTCCTATAACATGAGATGTGATATCCAAATCCTTCCCCTTCCAAACCAGAGACCCTCCCTTTAGCATGAGATGTGATATGCAACTCCTTCCCATTCCAATCCTGAGACATTTCTGATAGCATGAGATGTGATATCTCAATGCCTCTAATACCAAACCTGAGATCCTACCTCTAACATGAAATGTGATATCCAACTCCTTCCCCTTGCAAACCTGAGAGCCTTCCTATAGCATGAGATGTGATATCGAAGTATTTCCCATTCCAATCCTGAGACCCTTCCTATAACATGATATGTGATATCCAACTCCTTCCCATTCCAACCTGAGACCCTTCCTATAGCATGAGATGGGATATCCAACTACTTCCAAATCCAATCCTGATACCCTTCCGATAGCATGAGATGTGATATCTCAATCCCTCTAATACCAAACCTGAGATCCTTCCTATAACATGAGATGTGATATCAAAATCCTTCCCCTTCCAAACCTGAGACCCTCCCATTAGCATGAGATGTGATATCCAACTCCTTCCCATTCCAATCCTGAGACCCTTCTGATAGCATGAGATGTGATATTCAATGCCTCTAATACCAAACCTGAGATCCTACCTCTAACATGAAATGTGATATCCAACTCCTTCCCTTTCCAAACGTGAGAGCCTCCCTATAGCATGAGATGGGATATTCAAGTCCTTCCCATTCCAATCCTGAGACCCTTCCTATAGCATGAGATGTGATATCTCAATGCTTCTAATACCAAACCTGAGACCCTTCCTATAACATAAGATGGGATATCCAACTCCTTCCCATTCCAATCCTGAGACCCTTCCGATAGCAGAGATGTGATATCTCAATGCTGATACCAAACCTGAGACCCTTCCTATGGCATGAGATGTCATATACAACTCCTTCCCATTCCAATCCTGAGACCCTTCCTATAGCATGGGATGTGATATCTCAATGCTTATACCAAACCTGAGACCCTTCCTATAGCATGAGATGTGATATCCAACTCCTTCCCATTCCAATCCTGAGACCCTTCCTATAACATGAGATGTGATGTCTCAATGCTTCTAATACCAAACCTGAGATCCTTCCTATGGCATGAGATGTCATATAAAACTCCTTCCCATTCCATTCCTGAGACCCTTCCTATAGCATGAGATGTGATATCCAACTCCTTCCCATTCCAATCCTGAGACCCTTCCTATAGCATGAGATGTGATATCCAAATCCTTCCCATTCCAATCGTGAGACCCTTCCTATAGCATGAGATGTGATATCCAAATCCTTCCCTTTCCAAAACTGAGAGCCTACCTATAGCATGAGATGTGATATCCAACTCCTTCCCATTCCAATCCTGAGACCCTTCCTATAGCATGAGATGTGATATCTCAATGCTTATACCAAACCTGAGACCCTTCCTATAGCATGAGAAGTGATATCCAAATCCTTCCCATTCCAATCCTGAGACCCTTCCTATAGCATGAGATGTGATATCCAAATCCTTCCCCTTCCAAACCTGAGACCCTCCCTTTAGCATGAGATGTGATATCCAACTCCTTCCCATTCCAATCCTGAGACCCTTCTGATAGCATGAGATGTTATATCTCAATGCCTCTAATACCAAACCTGAGATCCTACCTCTAACATGAAATGTGATATCCAACTCCTTCCCCTTCTAAACCTGGGAGCCTTCCTATAACATGAGATGTGATATCGAAGTGCTTCCCATTCCAATCCTGAGACCCTTCCTATAACATGAGATGTGATATACAACTCCTTCCCATTCCAATCCTGAGACCCTTCCTATAGCATGAGATGGGATGTCTCAATGCTTCTAATACCAAATCTGAGATCCTTCCTATAACATGAGATGTGATATCCAACTCCTTCCCATTACAATCTTGAGACCGTTTCTATAGCATGAGATGTGATATCTCAATGCTTATACCAAACCTGAGACCCTTCCTATAGCATGAGATGTGATATCCAAATCCTTCCCATTCCAATCGTGAGACCCTTCCTATAGCATGAGATGTGATATCTCAATGCCTCTAATACCAAACCTGAGATCCTACCTCTAAAATGAAATTTGATATGCAACTCCTTCCCCTTCCAAACCTGATAGCCTTCCTATAGCATGAGATGTGATATCCAAGTCCTTCCCATTCCAATCCTGATACCCTTCCTATAACATGAGATGTGATATCCAATTCCTTCCCATTCCAACCTGAGACCCTTCCTATAGCATGAGATGGGATATCCAACTCCTTCCAAATCCAATCCTGATACCCTTCCGATAGCATGAGATGTGATATCCCAATGCTTCTACAAAACCTGAGACCCATACATGGCATGAGATGTGATATCAAACTCCTTCCCATTCCAATCCTGAGACACTTCCTATAGCATGAGATGTGATATCTCAATGCTTCTAATACCAAACCCGAGACTCTTCCTATAACATGAGATGGGATATCCAACTCTTTCCCATTCCAATCCTGAGACCCTTCCGATAGCAGAGATGTGATATCTCAATGCTTATACCAAACCTGAGACCCTTCCTATAGCATGAGATGTCATATACAACTCCTTCCCATTCCAATCCTGAGACCCTTCCTATAGCATGAGATGTGATATCTCAATGCTTATACCAAACCTGAGACCCTTCCTATAGCATGAGATGTGATATCCAACTCCTTCCCATTTCAATCCTGAGACCCTTCCTATAGCATGAGATGTGATGTCTCAATGCTTCTAATACCAAACCTGAGATCCTTCCTATAACATCAGATGTGATATCCAACTCCTTCCCATTCCAATCCTGAGACCCTTCCTATAGCATGAGATGTGATATCTCAATGTTCATACCAAACCTGAGACCCTTCCTATAGCATGAGATGTGATATCCAACTCCTTCCCATTCCAATCCTGAGACCCTTCCTATAGCATGAGATGTGATATCTCAATGCCTCTAATACCAAATCTGAGATCCTTCCTCTAACATGAAATGTGATATCCAACTCCTTCCCTTTCCAAACCTGAGAGCCTACCTATAGCATGAGATGTGATATCCAAGACCTTCCCATTCCAATCCTTAGACCCTTCCTACAGCATACAATATGATATCTCAATGATTCTAATAACAAACCTGAGACCCGTCCTATAACATGAGATGTGATATCCAACTCCTTCCCATTCCAATCCTGAGACACTTCCGATAGCAGAGATGTGATATCTCAATGCTTATTCCAAACCTGAGACCCTTCCTATAGCATGAGATGTGATATCCAACTCCTTCCCGTTCCAAACCTGAGACCCTTCCTATAGCATATGTGATATCCAACTCCTTCCCATTCCAAACATGAGACCCTTCCTATAGCAAGAATGTAATATCCAACTCCTTCCCATTCCAATCCTGAGACCCTTCCTACAGCATGCGATGTGATATCTCAATGCTTCTAATACCAAACCTGAGACCCGTCCTATAACATGAGATGGGATATCCAACTCCTTCCCGTTCCAAACCTGAGACCCTTCCTATAGCATGAGATGTGATATCCAACTCCTTCCCATCCCAATCCTGAGACACTTCCGATTGCAGAGATGTGATATCTCAATGCTTATACCAAACCTGAGACTCTTCCTATAACATGAGATGTGATATCCAAATCCTTCCCGTTCCAAACCTGAGACCCTTCCTATAGCATAAGATGTGATATCCAACTCCTTCCCATTCCAATCCTGAGACCCTTCCGATAGCATGAGATGTGATATCTCAATGCTTCTAATACCAAACCTGAGATCCTTCTTATAACATATGATGTGATATCCAAATCCTTCCCCTTCCAAACCTGAGACCCTCCCTTTAGCATGAAATGTGATATCCAACTCCTTCCCATTCCAATCCTGAGACCCTTATGATAGCATGAGATGTGATATCTCAATGCCTCTAATACCAAACCTGAGATACTTCCGATAGCATGAGATGTGATATCTCAATGCTTCTAATACCAAACCTGAGATCCTTCCTATAACATGAGATGTGATATCCAAATCCTTCCCCTTCCAAACCTGAGACCCTCCCTTTAGCATGAGATGTGATATCCAACTCCTTCCCATTCCAATCCTGAGACCCTTCTGATAGCATGAGATGTGATATCTCAATGCCTCTAATACCAAACCTGAGATCCTACCTCTAACATGAAATATGATATCCAACTCCTTCCCTTTCCAAACCTGAGATCCTGCCTATAGCATGAGATGTGATATCCAAGTCCTTCCCATTCCAATCCTGAGACCCTTCCTATAGCATGAGATGTGATATCTCAATGCTTATACCAAACCTGAGACCCTTCCTATGGCATGAGATGCCATATACAACTCCTTCCCATTCCAATCCTGAGACCCTGCTTATAGCATGAGATGTGATATCTCAATGCTTCTAATGCCAAACCTGAGATCTTTCCTATAACATGAGATGTGATATCCAACTCCTTCCCATTCCAATCCTGAGACCATTCCTATAGCATGAGATGTGATATCTCAATGCTTATACCAAACCTGAGACCCTTCCTATAGCTTGAGATGTGATATCCAACTCCATCCCATTCCAATACTGAGACCCTTCCTATAGCATGAGATGTGATATCTCAATGCCTCTAATACCAAACCTGAGATCCTTCCTCTAACATGAAATGTGATATCCAACTCCTTCCCCTTCCAAACCTGAGAGCCTTCCTATAGCATGAGATATGATATCCAAGTCCTTTCCATTCCAATCCTGAGACCCTTCCTATAACATGAGATGTGATATCCAACTCCTTCCCATTCCAACCTGAGACCCTTCCTATAGCATGAGATGGGATATCCAACTCCTTCCAAATCCAATCCTGATACACTTCCGATAGCATGAGATGTGATATCCCAATGCTTCTACCAAACCTGAGACCCATACTATGGCATGAGATGTGATATCAAACTGCTTCCAATTCTAACCTGAGACCCTTCCTATAGCATGAGATGGGATATCCAACTCCTTCCAAATCCAATCCTGAAATCCTTCCGATAGCATGAGATGTGATATCCCAATGCTTCTACCAAACCTGAGACCCATACTATGGCATGAGATGTGATATCCGACTCCTTCCCATTCCAATTCTGAGACTCTTCTGATAGCATGAGATGTGATATCTCAATGCCTCTAATACCAAACCTGAGATCCTACCTCTAACATGAAATGTGATATCCAACTCTTTCCCGTTGCAAACCTGAGAGCCTTCCTATAGCATGAGATGTGATATCCAAGTCCTTCCCATTCCAATCCTGAGACCCTTCCTATAACATGAGATGTGATATCCAACTCCTTCCCATTCCAACCTGAGACCCTTCCTATAGCATGAGATGGGATATCCAACTCCTTCCAAATCCAATCCTGATACCCTTCCGATAGCATGAGATGTGATATCCCAATGCTTCTACCAAACCTGAGACCCATACTATGGCATGAGATGTGATATCAAACTCCTTCCCATTCCAATCCTGTGACCCTTCCTATAGCTTGAGATGTGATATCCAACTCCTTCCCATTCCAATTCTGAGACCCTTCCTATACAATGAGACTTGATATCTCAATGCTTCTAATACCAAACCTGAGAGCCGTCCTATAACATGAGATGTGATATCCAAATCCTTCCCCTTCCAAACCTCAGACCCTTCCTTTATCATGAGATGTGATATCCAACTCCTTCCCATTCCAATCCTGAGACTCTTCCGATATCATGAGATGTGATATCTCAATGCTTCTAATATCAAACTTGAGACCCTCCCTATAGCATGAGATGTGATATCCAAGTCCTTCCCATTCCAATCCTGAGACCCTTCCTATAGCATGAGATGTGATATCTCAATGCTTCTAATACCAAACCTGAGACCCTTCCTATAACATGAGATGGGAATATCCAACTCCTTCCCATTCCAATCCTGAGACCCTTCCGATAGCAGAGATGTGATATCTCACTGCTTATACCAAACCTGAGACCCTTCCTATAGCATGAGATGTGATATCCAACTCCTTCCCATTCCAATCCTGAGACACTTCCTATAGCATGAGATGTGATATCTCACTGCTTATACCAAACCTGAGACCCTTCCTATAGCATGAGATGTGATATCCAACTCCTTCCCATTCCAATCCTGAGACCCTTCCTATAGCATGAGATGTGATATCTCAATGCTTCTAATATCAAACTTGAGACCCTCCCTATAGCATGAGATGTGATACCCAAGTCCTTCCCATTCCAATCCTGAGACCCTTCCTACAGCATGCGATGTGATGTCTCAATGCTTCTAATACCAAACCTGAGACTCTTCCTATAACATGAGATGGGATATCCAACTCCTTCCCATTCCAATCGTGAGACCCTTCCGATAGCAGAGATGTGATATCTCAATGCTTATACCAAACCTAAGACCCTTCCTATGGCATGAGATGTCATATACAACTCCTTCCCATTCCAATCCTGAGACCCTTCCTATAGCATGAGATGTGATATCTCAATGCTTATACCAAACCTGAGACCCTTCCTATAGCATGAGATGTGATATCCAACTCCTTCCCATTCCAATCCTGAGACCCTTCCTATAGCATGAGATGTGATGTCTCAATGCTTCTAATACCAAACCTGAGATCCTTCCTATAACATGAGATGTGATATCCAACTCCTTCCCATTCCAATCCCGAGACCCTTCCTTTAGCATGAGATGTGATATCTCAATGCTTATACCAAACCTGAGACCCTTCCTATAGCATGAGATGTGATATCCAACTCCTTCCCATTCCAATCCTGAGACTCTTCCTATAGCATGAGATGTGATATCTCAATGCCTCTAATACCAAACCTGAGATCCTTCCTCTAACATGAAATGTGATATCCAACTCCTTCCCTTTACAAACCTGAGAGCCTACCTATAGCATGAGATGTGATATCCAAGTTCTTCCCATTCCAATCCTTAGACCCTTCCTACAGCATGCAATATGATATCTCAATGATTCTAATAACAAACCTGAGACCCGTCCTATAACATGAGATGGGATATCCAACTCCTTCCCATTCCAATCCTGAGACACTTCCGATAGCAGAGATGTGATATCTCAATGCTTATACCAAACCTGAGACCCTTCCTATAACATGAGATGTGATATCCAACTCCTTCCCGGTCCAAACATGAGACCCTTCCTATAGCAAGAGTGTAATATCCAACTCCTTCCCATTCCAATCCTGAGACCATTCCTATAGCATGAGATGTGATATCTCAATGCTTCTAATACCAAACCTGAGATCCTTCCTATGACATGAGATGTGATATCCAATTCCTCCCCATTCCAAACCTGAGAACCTTCCTACAGCATGCGATGTGATATCTCAATGCTTCTAATACCAAACCCGAGACCAGTCCTATAACATGAGATTGGATATCCAACTCCTTCCCCTTCCAAACCTGAGACTCTTCCTATAGCATGAGATGTGATATCCAACTTCTTCCCATTCCAATCCTGAGACCCTTCCTATAACATGAGAGATGTGATGTCTCAATGCTTCTAATACCAAACCTGAGATCTTTCCTATAACATGAGATGTGATATCCAACTCCTTCCCATTCCAATCCTGAGACCCTTCCTATAGCATGAGATGTGATATCTCAATGCTTATACCAAACCTGAGACCCTTCCTATAGCTTGAGATGTGATATCCAACTCCTTCCCATTCCAATCCTGAGACCCTTCCTATAGCATGAGATGTGATATCTCAAGGCCTCTAATACCAAACCTGAGATCCTTCCTCTAACATGAAATGTGATATCCAACTCCTTCCCCTTCCAAACCTGAGAGCCTTCCTATAACATGAAATGTGATATCCAATTCCTTCCCATTCCAACCTGAGACCCTTCCTATAGCATGAGATGGGATATCCAACTCCTTCCAAATCCAATACTGATACCCTTCCGATAGCATGAGATGTGATATCCCAATGCTTCTACGAAACCTGAGACCCATACTATGGCATGAGATGTGATATCAAACTCCTTCCCATTCCAATCCTGAGACCCTACCTATAGCTTGAGATGTGATATCCAACTCCTTCCCATTCCAATTCTGAGACCCTTCCTATACCATGAGACTTGATATCTCAATGCTTCTAATACCAAACCTGAGACCCGTCCTATAACATGAGATGTGATATCCAAATCCTTCCCCTTCCAAACCTTAGACCCTTCCTTTATCATGAGATGTGATATCCAATTCCTTCCCATTCCAATCCTGAGACCCTTCCGATATCATGAGATTTGTTATCTCAATGCTTCTAATATCAAACTTGAGACCCTCCCTATAACATGAGATGTGACATCCAAGTCCTCCCCATTCCAATCCTGAGACCCTTCCTATAGCATGAGATGTGATATCTCAATGCTTCTAATACCAAACCTGAGACCCTTCCTATAACATGATTTGGGATATCCAACTCCTTCCCATTCCAATCCTGAGACCCTTCCGATAGCAGAGATGTGATATCTCAATGCTTATACCAAACCTGAGACCCTTCCTATGGCCTGAGATGTCATATGCAACTCCTTCCCATTCCAATCCTGAGACCCTTCCTATAGCATGAGATGTGATATCTCAATGCCTCTAATACAAACCTGAAATCCTTCCCCTAACATGAAATGTGATATCCAACTCCTTCCCTTTCCAAACCTGAGAGCCTACCTATAGCATGAGATGTGATATCCAAGACCTTCCCATTCCAATCCTTAAACCCTTCCTACATCATACAATATGATATCTCAATGATTCTAATAACAAACCTGAGACCCGTCCTATAACATGAGATGTGATATCCAACTCCTTCCCATTCCAATCCTGAGACACTTCCGATAGCAGAGATGTGATATCTCAATGCTTATTCCAAACCTGAGACCCTTCCTATAGCATGAGATGTGATATCCAACTCCTTCCCTTTCCAAACCTGAGACCCTTCCTATAGCATATGTGATATCCAACTCCTTCCCATTCCAAACATGAGACCCTTCCTATAGCAAGAATGTAATATCCAACTCCTTCCCATTCCAATCCTCAGACCCTTCCTACAGCATGCGATGTGATATCTCAATGCTTCTAATACCAAACCTGAGACCCGTCCTATAACATGAGATGGGATATCCAACTCCTTCCCGTTCCAAACCTGAGACCCTTCCTATAGCATGAGATGTGATATCCAACTCCTTCCCATCCCAATCCTGAGACACTTCCGATTGCAGAGATGTGATATCTCAATGCTTATACCAAACCTGAGACTCTTCCTATAACATGAGATGTGATATCCAACTCCTTCCCGTTCCAAACCTGAGACCCTTCCTATAGCATAAGATGTGATATCCAACTCCTTCCCATTCCAATCCTTAGACCCTTCCTACAGCATGCAATATGATATCTCAATGATTCTAATAACAAACCTGAGACCCGTCCTATAACATGAGATGGGATATCCAACTCCTTCCCATTCCAATCCTGAGACACTTCCGATAGCAGAGATGTGATATCTCAATGCTTATACCAAACCTGAGACCCTTCCTATAACATGAGATGTGATATCCAACTCCTTCCCGGTCCAAACCTGAGACCCTTCCTATAGCATATGTGATATCCAACTCCTTCCCATTCCAAACATGAGACCCTTCCTATAGCAAGAGTGTAATATCCAACTCCTTCCCATTCCAATCCTGAGACCATTCCTATAGCATGAGATGTGATATCTCAATGCTTCTAATACCAAACCTGAGATCCTTCCTATGACATGAGATGTGATATCCAATTCCTCCCCATTCCAAACCTGAGAACCTTCCTGCAGCATGCAATGTGATATCTCAATGCTTCTAATACCAAACCCGAGACCAGTCCTATAACATGAGATTGGATATCCAACTCCTTCCCCTTCCAAACCTGAGACTCTTCCTATAGCATGAGATGTGATATCCAACTTCTTCCCATTCCAATCCTGAGACCCTTCCTATAACATGAGATGTGATGTCTCAATGCTTCTAATACCAAACCTGAGATCTTTCCTATAACATGAGATGTGATATCCAACTCCTTCCCATTCCAATCCTGAGACCCTGAGACCCCATGAGATGTGATATCTCAATGCTTATACCAAACCTGAGACCCTTCCTATAGCTTGAGATGTGATATCCAACTCCTTCCCATTCCAATCCTGAGACCCTTCCTACAGCATGCAATATGATATCTCAATGATTCTAATAACAAACCTGAGACCCGTCCTATAACATGAGATGGGATATCCAACTCCTTCCCATTCCAATCCTGAGACACTTCCGATAGCAGAGATGTGATATCTCAATGCTTATACCAAACCTGAGACCCTTCCTATAACATGAGATGTGATATCCAACTCCTTCCCGGTCCAAACATGAGACCCTTCCTATAGCAAGAGTGTAATATCCAACTCCTTCCCATTCCAATCCTGAGACCATTCCTATAGCATGAGATGTGATATCTCAATGCTTCTAATACCAAACCTGAGATCCTTCCTATGACATGAGATGTGATATCCAATTCCTCCCCATTCCAAACCTGAGAACCTTCCTACAGCATGCGATGTGATATCTCAATGCTTCTAATACCAAACCCGAGACCAGTCCTATAACATGAGATTGGATATCCAACTCCTTCCCCTTCCAAACCTGAGACTCTTCCTATAGCATGAGATGTGATATCCAACTTCTTCCCATTCCAATCCTGAGACCCTTCCTATAACATGAGAGATGTGATGTCTCAATGCTTCTAATACCAAACCTGAGATCTTTCCTATAACATGAGATGTGATATCCAACTCCTTCCCATTCCAATCCTGAGACCCTTCCTATAGCATGAGATGTGATATCTCAATGCTTATACCAAACCTGAGACCCTTCCTATAGCTTGAGATGTGATATCCAACTCCTTCCCATTCCAATCCTGAGACCCTTCCTATAGCATGAGATGTGATATCTCAAGGCCTCTAATACCAAACCTGAGATCCTTCCTCTAACATGAAATGTGATATCCAACTCCTTCCCCTTCCAAACCTGAGAGCCTTCCTATAACATGAAATGTGATATCCAATTCCTTCCCATTCCAACCTGAGACCCTTCCTATAGCATGAGATGGGATATCCAACTCCTTCCAAATCCAATACTGATACCCTTCCGATAGCATGAGATGTGATATCCCAATGCTTCTACGAAACCTGAGACCCATACTATGGCATGAGATGTGATATCAAACTCCTTATTCCAATCCTGAGACCCTACCTATAGCTTGAGATGTGATATCCAACTCCTTCCCATTCCAATTCTGAGACCCTTCCTATACCATGAGACTTGATATCTCAATGCTTCTAATACCAAACCTGAGACCCGTCCTATAACATGAGATGTGATATCCAAATCCTTCCCCTTCCAAACCTTAGACCCTTCCTTTATCATGAGATGTGATATCCAATTCCTTCCCATTCCAATCCTGAGACCCTTCCGATATCATGAGATTTGTTATCTCAATGCTTCTAATATCAAACTTGAGACCCTCCCTATAACATGAGATGTGACATCCAAGTCCTCCCCATTCCAATCCTGAGACCCTTCCTATAGCATGAGATGTGATATCTCAATGCTTCTAATACCAAACCTGAGACCCTTCCTATAACATGATTTGGGATATCCAACTCCTTCCCATTCCAATCCTGAGACCCTTCCGATAGCAGAGATGTGATATCTCAATGCTTATACCAAACCTGAGACCCTTCCTATGGCCTGAGATGTCATATGCAACTCCTTCCCATTCCAATCCTGAGACCCTTCCTATAGCATGAGATGTGATATCTCAATGCCTCTAATACAAACCTGAAATCCTTCCCCTAACATGAAATGTGATATCCAACTCCTTCCCTTTCCAAACCTGAGAGCCTACCTATAGCATGAGATGTGATATCCAAGACCTTCCCATTCCAATCCTTAAACCCTTCCTACATCATACAATATGATATCTCAATGATTCTAATAACAAACCTGAGACCCGTCCTATAACATGAGATGTGATATCCAACTCCTTCCCATTCCAATCCTGAGACACTTCCGATAGCAGAGATGTGATATCTCAATGCTTATTCCAAACCTGAGACCCTTCCTATAGCATGAGATGTGATATCCAACTCCTTCCCTTTCCAAACCTGAGACCCTTCCTATAGCATATGTGATATCCAACTCCTTCCCATTCCAAACATGAGACCCTTCCTATAGCAAGAATGTAATATCCAACTCCTTCCCATTCCAATCCTCAGACCCTTCCTACAGCATGCGATGTGATATCTCAATGCTTCTAATACCAAACCTGAGACCCGTCCTATAACATGAGATGGGATATCCAACTCCTTCCCGTTCCAAACCTGAGACCCTTCCTATAGCATGAGATGTGATATCCAACTCCTTCCCATCCCAATCCTGAGACACTTCCGATTGCAGAGATGTGATATCTCAATGCTTATACCAAACCTGAGACTCTTCCTATAACATGAGATGTGATATCCAACTCCTTCCCGTTCCAAACCTGAGACCCTTCCTATAGCATAAGATGTGATATCCAACTCCTTCCCATTCCAATCCTTAGACCCTTCCTACAGCATGCAATATGATATCTCAATGATTCTAATAACAAACCTGAGACCCGTCCTATAACATGAGATGGGATATCCAACTCCTTCCCATTCCAATCCTGAGACACTTCCGATAGCAGAGATGTGATATCTCAATGCTTATACCAAACCTGAGACCCTTCCTATAACATGAGATGTGATATCCAACTCCTTCCCGGTCCAAACCTGAGACCCTTCCTATAGCATATGTGATATCCAACTCCTTCCCATTCCAAACATGAGACCCTTCCTATAGCAAGAGTGTAATATCCAACTCCTTCCCATTCCAATCCTGAGACCATTCCTATAGCATGAGATGTGATATCTCAATGCTTCTAATACCAAACCTGAGATCCTTCCTATGACATGAGATGTGATATCCAATTCCTCCCCATTCCAAACCTGAGAACCTTCCTGCAGCATGCAATGTGATATCTCAATGCTTCTAATACCAAACCCGAGACCAGTCCTATAACATGAGATTGGATATCCAACTCCTTCCCCTTCCAAACCTGAGACTCTTCCTATAGCATGAGATGTGATATCCAACTTCTTCCCATTCCAATCCTGAGACCCTTCCTATAACATGAGATGTGATGTCTCAATGCTTCTAATACCAAACCTGAGATCTTTCCTATAACATGAGATGTGATATCCAACTCCTTCCCATTCCAATCCTGAGACCCTGAGACCCCATGAGATGTGATATCTCAATGCTTATACCAAACCTGAGACCCTTCCTATAGCTTGAGATGTGATATCCAACTCCTTCCCATTCCAATCCTGAGACCCTTCCTATAGCATGAGATGTGATATCTCAAGGCCTCTAATACCAAACCTGAGATCCTTCCTCTAACATGAAATGTGATATCCAACTCCTTCCCCTTCCAAACCTGAGAGCCTTCCTATAACATGAAATGTGATATCCAATTCCTTCCCATTCCAACCTGAGACCCTTCCTATAGCATGAGATGGGATATCCAACTCCTTCCAAATCCAATACTGATACCCTTCCGATAGCATGAGATGTGATATCCCAATGCTTCTACCAAACCTGAGACCCATACTATGGCATGAGATGTGATATCAAACTCCTTCCCATTCCAATCCTGAGACCCTACCTATAGCTTGAGATGTGATATCCAACTCCTTCCCATTCCAATTCTGAGACCCTTCCTATACCATGAGACTTGATATCTCAATGCTTCTAATACCAAACCTGAGACCCGTCCTATAACATGAGATGTGATATCCAAATCCATCCCCTTCCAAACCTTAGACCCTTCCTTTATCATGAGATGTGATATCCAATTCCTTCCCATTCCAATCCTGAGACCCTTCCGATATCATGAGATTTGTTATCTCAATGCTTCTAATATCAAACTTGAGACCCTCCCTATAACATGAGATGTGACATCCAAGTCCTCCCCATTCCAATCCTGAGACCCTTCCTATAGCATGAGATGTGATATCTCAATGCTTCTAATACCAAACCTGAGACCCTTCCTATAACATGATTTGGGATATCCAACTCCTTCCCATTCCAATCCTGAGACCCTTCCGATAGCAGAGATGTGATATCTCAATGCTTATACCAAACCTGAGACCCTTCCTATGGCCTGAGATGTCATATGCAACTCCTTCCCATTCCAATCCTGAGACCCTTCCTATAGCATGAGATGTGATATCTCAATGCCTCTAATACCAAACCTGAAATCCTTCCTCTAACATGAAATGTGATATCCAACTCCTTCCCTTTCCAAACCTGAGAGCCTACCTATAGCATGAGATGTGATATCCAAGACCTTCCCATTCCAATCCTTAGACCCTTCCTACAGCATACAATATGATATCTCAATGATTCTAATAACAAACCTGAGACCCGTCCTATAACATGAGATGTGATATCCAACTCCTTCCCATTCCAATCCTGAGACACTCCGATAGCAGAGATGTGATATCTCAATGCTTATTCCAAACCTGAGACCCTTCCTATAGCATGAGATGTGATATCCAACTCCTTCCCGTTCCAAACCTGAGACCCTTCCTATAGCATATGTGATATCCAACTCCTTCCCATTCCAAACATGAGACCCTTCCTATAGCAAGAATGTAATATCCAACTCCTTCCCATTCCAATCCTCAGACCCTTCCTACAGCATGCGATGTGATATCTCAATGCTTCTAATACCAAACCTGAGACCCGTCCTATAACATGAGATGGGATATCCAACTCCTTCCCGTTCCAAACCTGAGACCCTTCCTATAGCATGAGATGTGATATCCAACTCCTTCCCATTCCAATCCTGAGACCCTTCTGATAGCATGAGATGTTATATCTCAATGCCTCTAATACCAAACCTGAGATTCTACCTCTAACATGAAATGTGATATCCAACTCCTTCCCCTTCCAAACCTGGGAGCCTTCCTATAACATGAGATGTGATATCCAACTCCTTCCCATTCCAATCCTGAGACCCTTCCTATAGCATGAGATGTGATGTCTCAATGCTTCTAATACCAAATCTGAGATCCTTCCTATAACATGAGATGTGATATCCAACTCCTTCCATTCCAATCCTGAGACCCTTCCTATAGCATGGGATGTGATATTTCAATGCTTATAGCAAACCTGAGACCCTTCCTATAGCATGAGATGTGATATCCAAATCCTTCCCATTCCAATCGTGAGACCCTTCCTATAGCATGAGATGTGATATCTCAATGCCTCTAATACCAAACCTGAGATCCTTCCTCTAACATGAAATGTGATATCCAAATCCTTCCCTTTCCAAACCTGAGAGCCTACCTATAGCATGAGATGTGATATCCAACTCCTTCCCATTCCAATCCTGAGACCCTTCCTATAGCATGAGATGTGATATCTCAATGCTTATACCAAACCTGAGACCCTTCCTATAGCATGAGATGTGATATCCAAATCCTTCCCATTCCAATCCTGAGACCCTTCCTATAGCATGAGATGTGATATCTCAATGCCTCTAATACCAAACCTGAGATCCTTCCTTGAACATGAAATGTGATATCCCACTCCTTCCCTTTCCAAACCAGAGAGTCTACCTATAGCATGAGATGTGATATCCAAGTCCTTCCCATTCCAATCCTTAGACACTTCCTACAGCATGAGATGTGATATCTCAATGATTCTATTACCAAACCTGAGACCCGTCCTATAACATGAGATGGGATATCCAACTCCTTCCCATTTCAATCCTGAGAAACTTCCGATAGCAGAGATGTGATATCTCAATGCTTAGACCAAACCTGAGACCCTTCCTATAACATGAGATGTGATATCTCAATGCTTCTAATACCAAACCTGAGATCCTTCCTATGACATGAGATGTGATATCCAATTCCTTCCCATTCCAAACCTGAGACCCTTCCTATAGCATGAGATGTGATATCTCAATGCTTCTAATACCAAACCTGAGATCCTTCCTATAACATGAGATGTGATATCCAAATCCTTCCCCTTCCAAACCAGAGACCCTCCCTTTAGCATGAGATGTGATATCCAACTCCTTCCCATTCCAATCCTGAGACATTTCTGATAGCATGAGATGTGATATCTCAATGCTTCTAATACCAAACCTGAGATCCTTCCTATGACATGAGATGTGATATCCAATTCCTTCCCATTCCAAACCTGAGACCCTTCCTATAGCATGAGATGTGATATCTCAATGCTTCTAATACCAAACCTGAGATCCTTCCTATAACATGAGATGTGATATCCAAATCCTTCCCCTTCCAAACCAGAGACCCTCCCTTTAGCATGAGATGTGATATCCAACTCCTTCCCATTCCAATCCTGAGACATTTCTGATAGCATGAGATGTGATATCTCAATGCCTCTAATACCAAACCTGAGATCCTACCTCTAACATGAAATGTGATATCCAACTCCTTCCCTTTCCAAACCTGAGAGCCTTCCTATAGCATGAGATGTGATATCGAAGTATTTCCCATTCCAATCCTGAGACCCTTCCTATAACATGAGATGTGATATCCAACTCCTTCCCATTCTAACCTGAGACCCTTCCTATAGCATGAGATGGGATATCCAACTACTTCCAAATCCAATCCTGATACCCTTCCGATAGCATGAGATGTGATATCTCAATCCCTCTAATACCAAACCTGAGATCCTTCCCATAACATGAGATGTGATATCAAAATCCTTCCCCTTCCAAACCTGAGACCCTCCCTTTAGCATGAGATGTGATATCCAACTCCTTCCCATTCCAATCCTGAGACCCTTCTGATAGCATGAGATGTGATATTCAATGCCTCTAATACCAAACCTGAGATCCTACCTCTAACATGAAATGTGATATCCAACTCCTTCCCTTTCCAAACGTGAGAGCCTCCCTATAGCATAAGATGGGATATTCAAGTCCTTCCCATTCCAATCCTGAGACCCTTCCTATAGCATGAGATGTGATATCTCAATGCTTCTAATACCAAACCTGAGACCGTTCCTATAACATAAGATGGGATATCCAACTCCTTCCCATTCCAATCCTGAGACCCTTCCGATAGCAGAGATGTGATATCTCAATGCTGATACCAAACCTGAGACCCTTCCTATGGCATGAGATGTCATATACAACTCCTTCCCATTCCAATCCTGAGACCATTCCTATAGCATGAGATGTGATATCTCAATGCTTCTAATACCAAACCTGAGATCCTTCCTATGACATGAGATGTGATATCCAATTCCTTCCCATTCCAAACCTGAGACCCTTCCTATAGCATGAGATGTGATATCTCAATGCTTCTAATACCAAACCTGAGATCCTTCCTATAACATGAGATGTGATATCCAAATCCTTCCCCTTCCAAACCAGAGACCCTCCCTTTAGCATGAGATGTGATATGCAACTCCTTCCCATTCCAATCCTGAGACATTTCTGATAGCATGAGATGTGATATCTCAATGCCTCTAATACCAAACCTGAGATCCTACCTCTAACATGAAATGTGATATCCAACTCCTTCCCCTTGCAAACCTGAGAGCCTTCCTATAGCATGAGATGTGATATCGAAGTATTTCCCATTCCAATCCTGAGACCCTTCCTATAACATGATATGTGATATCCAACTCCTTCCCATTCCAACCTGAGACCCTTCCTATAGCATGAGATGGGATATCCAACTACTTCCAAATCCAATCCTGATACCCTTCCGATAGCATGAGATGTGATATCTCAATCCCTCTAATACCAAACCTGAGATCCTTCCTATAACATGAGATGTGATATCAAAATCCTTCCCCTTCCAAACCTGAGACCCTCCCTTTAGCATGAGATGTGATATCCAACTCCTTCCCATTCCAATCCTGAGACCCTTCTGATAGCATGAGATGTGATATTCAATGCCTCTAATACCAAACCTGAGATCCTACCTCTAACATGAAATGTGATATCCAACTCCTTCCCTTTCCAAACGTGAGAGCCTCCCTATAGCATGAGATGGGATATTCAAGTCCTTCCCATTCCAATCCTGAGACCCTTCCTATAGCATGAGATGTGATATCTCAATGCTTCTAATACCAAACCTGAGACCCTTCCTATAACATAAGATGGGATATCCAACTCCTTCCCATTCCAATCCTGAGACCCTTCCGATAGCAGAGATGTGATATCTCAATGCTGATACCAAACCTGAGACCCTTCCTATGGCATGAGATGTCATATACAACTCCTTCCCATTCCAATCCTGAGACCCTTCCTATAGCATGGGATGTGATATCTCAATGCTTATACCAAACCTGAGACCCTTCCTATAGCATGAGATGTGATATCCAACTCCTTCCCATTCCAATCCTGAGACCCTTCCTATAACATGAGATGTGATGTCTCAATGCTTCTAATACCAAACCTGAGATCCTTCCTATGGCATGAGATGTCATATAAAACTCCTTCCCATTCCATTCCTGAGACCCTTCCTATAGCATGAGATGTGATATCCAACTCCTTCCCATTCCAATCCTGAGACCCTTCCTATAGCATGAGATGTGATATCCAAATCCTTCCCATTCCAATCGTGAGACCCTTCCTATAGCATGAGATGTGATATCCAAATCCTTCCCTTTCCAAAACTGAGAGCCTACCTATAGCATGAGATGTGATATCCAACTCCTTCCCATTCCAATCCTGAGACCCTTCCTATAGCATGAGATGTGATATCTCAATGCTTATACCAAACCTGAGACCCTTCCTATAGCATGAGAAGTGATATCCAAATCCTTCCCATTCCAATCCTGAGACCCTTCCTATAGCATGAGATGTGATATTCAAATCCTTCCCCTTCCAAACCTGAGACCCTCCCTTTAGCATGAGATGTGATATCCAACTCCTTCCCATTCCAATCCTGAGACCCTTCTGATAGCATGAGATGTTATATCTCAATGCCTCTAATACCAAACCTGAGATCCTACCTCTAACATGAAATGTGATATCCAACTCCTTCCCCTTCTAAACCTGGGAGCCTTCCTATAACATGAGATGTGATATCGAAGTGCTTCCCATTCCAATCCTGAGACCCTTCCTATAACATGAGATGTGATATACAACTCCTTCCCATTCCAATCCTGAGACCCTTCCTATAGCATGAGATGGGATGTCTCAATGCTTCTAATACCAAATCTGAGATCCTTCCTATAACATGAGATGTGATATCCAACTCCTTCCCATTACAATCTTGAGACCGTTTCTATAGCATGAGATGTGATATCTCAATGCTTATACCAAACCTGAGACCCTTCCTATAGCATGAGATGTGATATCCAAATCCTTCCCATTCCAATCGTGAGACCCTTCCTATAGCATGAGATGTGATATCTCAATGCCTCTAATACCAAACCTGAGATCCTACCTCTAAAATGAAATTTGATATGCAACTCCTTCCCCTTCCAAACCTGATAGCCTTCCTATAGCATGAGATGTGATATCCAAGTCCTTCCCATTCCAATCCTGATACCCTTCCTATAACATGAGATGTGATATCCAATTCCTTCCCATTCCAACCTGAGACCCTTCCTATAGCATGAGATGGGATATCCAACTCCTTCCAAATCCAATCCTGATACCCTTCCGATAGCATGAGATGTGATATCCCAATGCTTCTACAAAACCTGAGACCCATACATGGCATGAGATGTGATATCAAACTCCTTCCCATTCCAATCCTGAGACACTTCCTATAGCATGAGATGTGATATCTCAATGCTTCTAATACCAAACCCGAGACTCTTCCTATAACATGAGATGGGATATCCAACTCTTTCCCATTCCAATCCTGAGACCCTTCCGATAGCAGAGATGTGATATCTCAATGCTTATACCAAACCTGAGACCCTTCCTATAGCATGAGATGTCATATACAACTCCTTCCCATTCCAATCCTGAGACCCTTCCTATAGCATGAGATGTGATATCTCAATGCTTATACCAAACCTGAGACCCTTCCTATAGCATGAGATGTGATATCCAACTCCTTCCCATTTCAATCCTGAGACCCTTCCTATAGCATGAGATGTGATGTCTCAATGCTTCTAATACCAAACCTGAGATCCTTCCTATAACATCAGATGTGATATCCAACTCCTTCCCATTCCAATCCTGAGACCCTTCCTATAGCATGAGATGTGATATCTCAATGTTCATACCAAACCTGAGACCCTTCCTATAGCATGAGATGTGATATCCAACTCCTTCCCATTCCAATCCTGAGACCCTTCCTATAGCATGAGATGTGATATCTCAATGCCTCTAATACCAAATCTGAGATCCTTCCTCTAACATGAAATGTGATATCCAACTCCTTCCCTTTCCAAACCTGAGAGCCTACCTATAGCATGAGATGTGATATCCAAGACCTTCCCATTCCAATCCTTAGACCCTTCCTACAGCATACAATATGATATCTCAATGATTCTAATAACAAACCTGAGACCCGTCCTATAACATGAGATGTGATATCCAACTCCTTCCCATTCCAATCCTGAGACACTTCCGATAGCAGAGATGTGATATCTCAATGCTTATTCCAAACCTGAGACCCTTCCTATAGCATGAGATGTGATATCCAACTCCTTCCCGTTCCAAACCTGAGACCCTTCCTATAGCATATGTGATATCCAACTCCTTCCCATTCCAAACATGAGACCCTTCCTATAGCAAGAATGTAATATCCAACTCCTTCCCATTCCAATCCTGAGACCCTTCCTACAGCATGCGATGTGATATCTCAATGCTTCTAATACCAAACCTGAGACCCGTCCTATAACATGAGATGGGATATCCAACTCCTTCCCGTTCCAAACCTGAGACCCTTCCTATAGCATGAGATGTGATATCCAACTCCTTCCCATCCCAATCCTGAGACACTTCCGATTGCAGAGATGTGATATCTCAATGCTTATACCAAACCTGAGACTCTTCCTATAACATGAGATGTGATATCCAAATCCTTCCCGTTCCAAACCTGAGACCCTTCCTATAGCATAAGATGTGATATCCAACTCCTTCCCATTCCAATCCTGAGACCCTTCCGATAGCATGAGATGTGATATCTCAATGCTTCTAATACCAAACCTGAGATCCTTCTTATAACATATGATGTGATATCCAAATCCTTCCCCTTCCAAACCTGAGACCCTCCCTTTAGCATGAAATGTGATATCCAACTCCTTCCCATTCCAATCCTGAGACCCTTATGATAGCATGAGATGTGATATCTCAATGCCTCTAATACCAAACCTGAGATACTTCCGATAGCATGAGATGTGATATCTCAATGCTTCTAATACCAAACCTGAGATCCTTCCTATAACATGAGATGTGATATCCAAATCCTTCCCCTTCCAAACCTGAGACCCTCCCTTTAGCATGAGATGTGATATCCAACTCCTTCCCATTCCAATCCTGAGACCCTTCTGATAGCATGAGATGTGATATCTCAATGCCTCTAATACCAAACCTGAGATCCTACCTCTAACATGAAATATGATATCCAACTCCTTCCCTTTCCAAACCTGAGATCCTGCCTATAGCATGAGATGTGATATCCAAGTCCTTCCCATTCCAATCCTGAGACCCTTCCTATAGCATGAGATGTGATATCTCAATGCTTATACCAAACCTGAGACCCTTCCTATGGCATGAGATGCCATATACAACTCCTTCCCATTCCAATCCTGAGACCCTGCTTATAGCATGAGATGTGATATCTCAATGCTTCTAATGCCAAACCTGAGATCTTTCCTATAACATGAGATGTGATATCCAACTCCTTCCCATTCCAATCCTGAGACCATTCCTATAGCATGAGATGTGATATCTCAATGCTTATACCAAACCTGAGACCCTTCCTATAGCTTGAGATGTGATATCCAACTCCATCCCATTCCAATACTGAGACCCTTCCTATAGCATGAGATGTGATATCTCAATGCCTCTAATACCAAACCTGAGATCCTTCCTCTAACATGAAATGTGATATCCAACTCCTTCCCCTTCCAAACCTGAGAGCCTTCCTATAGCATGAGATATGATATCCAAGTCCTTTCCATTCCAATCCTGAGACCCTTCCTATAACATGAGATGTGATATCCAACTCCTTCCCATTCCAACCTGAGACCCTTCCTATAGCATGAGATGGGATATCCAACTCCTTCCAAATCCAATCCTGATACACTTCCGATAGCATGAGATGTGATATCCCAATGCTTCTACCAAACCTGAGACCCATACTATGGCATGAGATGTGATATCAAACTGCTTCCAATTCTAACCTGAGACCCTTCCTATAGCATGAGATGGGATATCCAACTCCTTCCAAATCCAATCCTGAAATCCTTCCGATAGCATGAGATGTGATATCCCAATGCTTCTACCAAACCTGAGACCCATACTATGGCATGAGATGTGATATCCAACTCCTTCCCATTCCAATTCTGAGACTCTTCTGATAGCATGAGATGTGATATCTCAATGCCTCTAATACCAAACCTGAGATCCTACCTCTAACATGAAATGTGATATCCAACTCTTTCCCGTTGCAAACCTGAGAGCCTTCCTATAGCATGAGATGTGATATCCAAGTCCTTCCCATTCCAATCCTGAGACCCTTCCTATAACATGAGATGTGATATCCAACTCCTTCCCATTCCAACCTGAGACCCTTCCTATAGCATGAGATGGGATATCCAACTCCTTCCAAATCCAATCCTGATACCCTTCCGATAGCATGAGATGTGATATCCCAATGCTTCTACCAAACCTGAGACCCATACTATGGCATGAGATGTGATATCAAACTCCTTCCCATTCCAATCCTGTGACCCTTCCTATAGCTTGAGATGTGATATCCAACTCCTTCCCATTCCAATTCTGAGACCCTTCCTATACAATGAGACTTGATATCTCAATGCTTCTAATACCAAACCTGAGAGCCGTCCTATAACATGAGATGTGATATCCAAATCCTTCCCCTTCCAAACCTCAGACCCTTCCTTTATCATGAGATGTGATATCCAACTCCTTCCCATTCCAATCCTGAGACTCTTCCGATATCATGAGATGTGATATCCAAATCCTTCCCCTTCCAAACCTCAGACCCTTCCTTTATCATGAGATGTGATATCCAACTCCTTCCCATTCCAATCCTGAGACTCTTCCGATATCATGAGATGTGATATCTCAATGCTTCTAATATCAAACTTGAGACCCTCCCTATAGCATGAGATGTGATATCCAAGTCCTTCCCATTCCAATCCTGAGACCCTTCCTATAGCATGAGATGTGATATCTCAATGCTTCTAATACCAAACCTGAGACCCTTCCTATAACATGAGATGGGAATATCCAACTCCTTCCCATTCCAATCCTGAGACCCTTCCGATAGCAGAGATGTGATATCTCACTGCTTATACCAAACCTGAGACCCTTCCTATAGCATGAGATGTGATATCCAACTCCTTCCCATTCCAATCCTGAGACACTTCCTATAGCATGAGATGTGATATCTCACTGCTTATACCAAACCTGAGACCCTTCCTATAGCATGAGATGTGATATCCAACTCCTTCCCATTCCAATCCTGAGACCCTTCCTATAGCATGAGATGTGATATCTCAATGCTTCTAATATCAAACTTGAGACCCTCCCTATAGCATGAGATGTGATACCCAAGTCCTTCCCATTCCAATCCTGAGACCCTTCCTACAGCATGCGATGTGATGTCTCAATGCTTCTAATACCAAACCTGAGACTCTTCCTATAACATGAGATGGGATATCCAACTCCTTCCCATTCCAATCGTGAGACCCTTCCGATAGCAGAGATGTGATATCTCAATGCTTATACCAAACCTAAGACCCTTCCTATGGCATGAGATGTCATATACAACTCCTTCCCATTCCAATCCTGAGACCCTTCCTATAGCATGAGATGTGATATCTCAATGCTTATACCAAACCTGAGACCCTTCCTATAGCATGAGATGTGATATCCAACTCCTTCCCATTCCAATCCTGAGACCCTTCCTATAGCATGAGATGTGATGTCTCAATGCTTCTAATACCAAACCTGAGATCCTTCCTATAACATGAGATGTGATATCCAACTCCTTCCCATTCCAATCCCGAGACCCTTCCTATAGCATGAGATGTGATATCTCAATGCTTATACCAAACCTGAGACCCTTCCTATAGCATGAGATGTGATATCCAACTCCTTCCCATTCCAATCCTGAGACTCTTCCTATAGCATGAGATGTGATATCTCAATGCCTCTAATACCAAACCTGAGATCCTTCCTCTAACATGAAATGTGATATCCAACTCCTTCCCTTTACAAACCTGAGAGCCTACCTATAGCATGAGATGTGATATCCAAGTTCTTCCCATTCCAATCCTTAGACCCTTCCTACAGCATGCAATATGATATCTCAATGATTCTAATAACAAACCTGAGACCCGTCCTATAACATGAGATGGGATATCCAACTCCTTCCCATTCCAATCCTGAGACACTTCCGATAGCAGAGATGTGATATCTCAATGCTTATACCAAACCTGAGACCCTTCCTATAACATGAGATGTGATATCCAACTCCTTCCCGGTCCAAACATGAGACCCTTCCTATAGCAAGAGTGTAATATCCAACTCCTTCCCATTCCAATCCTGAGACCATTCCTATAGCATGAGATGTGATATCTCAATGCTTCTAATACCAAACCTGAGATCCTTCCTATGACATGAGATGTGATATCCAATTCCTCCCCATTCCAAACCTGAGAACCTTCCTACAGCATGCGATGTGATATCTCAATGCTTCTAATACCAAACCCGAGACCAGTCCTATAACATGAGATTGGATATCCAACTCCTTCCCCTTCCAAACCTGAGACTCTTCCTATAGCATGAGATGTGATATCCAACTTCTTCCCATTCCAATCCTGAGACCCTTCCTATAACATGAGAGATGTGATGTCTCAATGCTTCTAATACCAAACCTGAGATCTTTCCTATAACATGAGATGTGATATCCAACTCCTTCCCATTCCAATCCTGAGACCCTTCCTATAGCATGAGATGTGATATCTCAATGCTTATACCAAACCTGAGACCCTTCCTATAGCTTGAGATGTGATATCCAACTCCTTCCCATTCCAATCCTGAGACCCTTCCTATAGCATGAGATGTGATATCTCAAGGCCTCTAATACCAAACCTGAGATCCTTCCTCTAACATGAAATGTGATATCCAACTCCTTCCCCTTCCAAACCTGAGAGCCTTCCTATAACATGAAATGTGATATCCAATTCCTTCCCATTCCAACCTGAGACCCTTCCTATAGCATGAGATGGGATATCCAACTCCTTCCAAATCCAATACTGATACCCTTCCGATAGCATGAGATGTGATATCCCAATGCTTCTACGAAACCTGAGACCCATACTATGGCATGAGATGTGATATCAAACTCCTTCCCATTCCAATCCTGAGACCCTACCTATAGCTTGAGATGTGATATCCAACTCCTTCCCATTCCAATTCTGAGACCCTTCCTATACCATGAGACTTGATATCTCAATGCTTCTAATACCAAACCTGAGACCCGTCCTATAACATGAGATGTGATATCCAAATCCTTCCCCTTCCAAACCTTAGACCCTTCCTTTATCATGAGATGTGATATCCAATTCCTTCCCATTCCAATCCTGAGACCCTTCCGATATCATGAGATTTGTTATCTCAATGCTTCTAATATCAAACTTGAGACCCTCCCTATAACATGAGATGTGACATCCAAGTCCTCCCCATTCCAATCCTGAGACCCTTCCTATAGCATGAGATGTGATATCTCAATGCTTCTAATACCAAACCTGAGACCCTTCCTATAACATGATTTGGGATATCCAACTCCTTCCCATTCCAATCCTGAGACCCTTCCGATAGCAGAGATGTGATATCTCAATGCTTATACCAAACCTGAGACCCTTCCTATGGCCTGAGATGTCATATGCAACTCCTTCCCATTCCAATCCTGAGACCCTTCCTATAGCATGAGATGTGATATCTCAATGCCTCTAATACAAACCTGAAATCCTTCCCCTAACATGAAATGTGATATCCAACTCCTTCCCTTTCCAAACCTGAGAGCCTACCTATAGCATGAGATGTGATATCCAAGACCTTCCCATTCCAATCCTTAAACCCTTCCTACATCATACAATATGATATCTCAATGATTCTAATAACAAACCTGAGACCCGTCCTATAACATGAGATGTGATATCCAACTCCTTCCCATTCCAATCCTGAGACACTTCCGATAGCAGAGATGTGATATCTCAATGCTTATTCCAAACCTGAGACCCTTCCTATAGCATGAGATGTGATATCCAACTCCTTCCCTTTCCAAACCTGAGACCCTTCCTATAGCATATGTGATATCCAACTCCTTCCCATTCCAAACATGAGACCCTTCCTATAGCAAGAATGTAATATCCAACTCCTTCCCATTCCAATCCTCAGACCCTTCCTACAGCATGCGATGTGATATCTCAATGCTTCTAATACCAAACCTGAGACCCGTCCTATAACATGAGATGGGATATCCAACTCCTTCCCGTTCCAAACCTGAGACCCTTCCTATAGCATGAGATGTGATATCCAACTCCTTCCCATCCCAATCCTGAGACACTTCCGATTGCAGAGATGTGATATCTCAATGCTTATACCAAACCTGAGACTCTTCCTATAACATGAGATGTGATATCCAACTCCTTCCCGTTCCAAACCTGAGACCCTTCCTATAGCATAAGATGTGATATCCAACTCCTTCCCATTCCAATCCTTAGACCCTTCCTACAGCATGCAATATGATATCTCAATGATTCTAATAACAAACCTGAGACCCGTCCTATAACATGAGATGGGATATCCAACTCCTTCCCATTCCAATCCTGAGACACTTCCGATAGCAGAGATGTGATATCTCAATGCTTATACCAAACCTGAGACCCTTCCTATAACATGAGATGTGATATCCAACTCCTTCCCGGTCCAAACCTGAGACCCTTCCTATAGCATATGTGATATCCAACTCCTTCCCATTCCAAACATGAGACCCTTCCTATAGCAAGAGTGTAATATCCAACTCCTTCCCATTCCAATCCTGAGACCATTCCTATAGCATGAGATGTGATATCTCAATGCTTCTAATACCAAACCTGAGATCCTTCCTATGACATGAGATGTGATATCCAATTCCTCCCCATTCCAAACCTGAGAACCTTCCTGCAGCATGCAATGTGATATCTCAATGCTTCTAATACCAAACCCGAGACCAGTCCTATAACATGAGATTGGATATCCAACTCCTTCCCCTTCCAAACCTGAGACTCTTCCTATAGCATGAGATGTGATATCCAACTTCTTCCCATTCCAATCCTGAGACCCTTCCTATAACATGAGATGTGATGTCTCAATGCTTCTAATACCAAACCTGAGATCTTTCCTATAACATGAGATGTGATATCCAACTCCTTCCCATTCCAATCCTGAGACCCTGAGACCCCATGAGATGTGATATCTCAATGCTTATACCAAACCTGAGACCCTTCCTATAGCTTGAGATGTGATATCCAACTCCTTCCCATTCCAATCCTGAGACCCTTCCTATAGCATGAGATGTGATATCTCAAGGCCTCTAATACCAAACCTGAGATCCTTCCTCTAACATGAAATGTGATATCCAACTCCTTCCCCTTCCAAACCTGAGAGCCTTCCTATAACATGAAATGTGATATCCAATTCCTTCCCATTCCAACCTGAGACCCTTCCTATAGCATGAGATGGGATATCCAACTCCTTCCAAATCCAATACTGATACCCTTCCGATAGCATGAGATGTGATATCCCAATGCTTCTACCAAACCTGAGACCCATACTATGGCATGAGATGTGATATCAAACTCCTTCCCATTCCAATCCTGAGACCCTACCTATAGCTTGAGATGTGATATCCAACTCCTTCCCATTCCAATTCTGAGACCCTTCCTATACCATGAGACTTGATATCTCAATGCTTCTAATACCAAACCTGAGACCCGTCCTATAACATGAGATGTGATATCCAAATCCATCCCCTTCCAAACCTTAGACCCTTCCTTTATCATGAGATGTGATATCCAATTCCTTCCCATTCCAATCCTGAGACCCTTCCGATATCATGAGATTTGTTATCTCAATGCTTCTAATATCAAACTTGAGACCCTCCCTATAACATGAGATGTGACATCCAAGTCCTCCCCATTCCAATCCTGAGACCCTTCCTATAGCATGAGATGTGATATCTCAATGCTTCTAATACCAAACCTGAGACCCTTCCTATAACATGATTTGGGATATCCAACTCCTTCCCATTCCAATCCTGAGACCCTTCCGATAGCAGAGATGTGATATCTCAATGCTTATACCAAACCTGAGACCCTTCCTATGGCCTGAGATGTCATATGCAACTCCTTCCCATTCCAATCCTGAGACCCTTCCTATAGCATGAGATGTGATATCTCAATGCCTCTAATACCAAACCTGAAATCCTTCCTCTAACATGAAATGTGATATCCAACTCCTTCCCTTTCCAAACCTGAGAGCCTACCTATAGCATGAGATGTGATATCCAAGACCTTCCCATTCCAATCCTTAGACCCTTCCTACAGCATACAATATGATATCTCAATGATTCTAATAACAAACCTGAGACCCGTCCTATAACATGAGATGTGATATCCAACTCCTTCCCATTCCAATCCTGAGACACTCCGATAGCAGAGATGTGATATCTCAATGCTTATTCCAAACCTGAGACCCTTCCTATAGCATGAGATGTGATATCCAACTCCTTCCCGTTCCAAACCTGAGACCCTTCCTATAGCATATGTGATATCCAACTCCTTCCCATTCCAAACATGAGACCCTTCCTATAGCAAGAATGTAATATCCAACTCCTTCCCATTCCAATCCTCAGACCCTTCCTACAGCATGCGATGTGATATCTCAATGCTTCTAATACCAAACCTGAGACCCGTCCTATAACATGAGATGGGATATCCAACTCCTTCCCGTTCCAAACCTGAGACCCTTCCTATAGCATGAGATGTGATATCCAACTCCTTCCCATCCCAATCCTGAGACACTTCCGATTGCAGAGATGTGATATCTCAATGCTTATACCAAACCTGAGACTCTTCCTATAACATGAGATGTGATATCCAACTCCTTCCCGTTCCAAACCTGAGACCCTTCCTATAGCATAAGATGTGATATCCAACTCCTTCCCATTCCAATCCTGAGACCCTTCCGATAGCATGAGATGTGATATCTCAATGCTTCTAATACCAAACCTGAGATCCTTCTTATAACATGTGATGTGATATCCAAATCCTTCCCCTTCCAAACTTGAGACCCTCCCTTTAGCATGAAATGTGATATCCAATTCCTTCCCATTCCAATCCTGAGACCCTTATGATAGCATGAGATGTGATATCTCAATGCCTCTAATACCAAACCTGAGATACTTCCGATAGCATGAGATGTGATATCTCATTGCTTCTAATACCAAACCTGAGATCCTTCCTATAACATGAGATGTGATATCCAAATCCTTACCCTTCCAAACCTGAGACCCTCCCTTTAGCATGAGATGTGATATCCAACTCCTTCCCATTCCAATCCTGAGACCCTTCTGATAGCATGAGATGTGATATCTCAATGCCTCTAATACCAAACCTGAGATCCTACCTCTAACATGAAATATGATATCCAACTCCTTCCCTTTCCAAACCTGAGATCCTGCCTATAGCATGAGATGTGATATCCAAGTCCTTCCCATTCCAATCCTGAGACCCTTCCTATAGCATGAGATGTGATGTCTCAATGCTTATACCAAACCTGAGACCCTTCCTATGGCATGAGATGCCATATACAACTCCTTCCCATTCCAATCCTGAGACCCTGCTTATAGCATGAGATGTGATATCTCAATGCTTCTAATACCAAACCTGAGATCTTTCCTATAACATGAGATGTGATATCCATCTCCTTCCCATTCCAATCCTGAGACCATTCCTATAGCATGAGATGTGATATCTCAATGCTTATACCCAACCTGAGACCCTTCCTATAGCTTGAGATGTGATATCCAACTCCTTCCCATTCCAATCCTGAGACCCTTCCTATAGCATGAGATGTGATATCTCAATGCCTCTAATACCAAACCTGAGATCCTTCCTCTAACATGAAATGTGATATCCAACTCCTTCCCCTTCCAAACCTGAGAGCCTTCCTATAGCATGAGATATGATATCCAAGTCCTTTCCATTCCAATCCTGAGACCCTTCCTATAACATGAGATGTGATATCCAACTCCTTCCCATTCCAACCTGAGACCCTTCCTATAGCATGAGATGGGATATCCAACTCCTTCCAAATCCAATCCTGATACCCTTCCGATAGCATGAGATGTGATATCCCAATGCTTCTACCAAACCTGAGACCCATACTATGGCATGAGATGTGATATCAAACTCCTTCCCATTCCAACCTGAGACCCTTCCTATAGCATGAGATGGGATATCCAACTCCTTCCAAATCCAATCCTGAAATCCTTCCGATAGCATGAGATGTGATATCCCAATGCTTCTACCAAACCTGAGACCCATACTATGGCATGAGATGTGATATCCAACTCCTTCCCATTCCAATTCTGAGACTCTTCTGATAGCATGAGATGTGATATATCAATGCCTCTAATACCAAACCTGAGATCCTACCTCTAACATGAAATGTGATATCCAACTCTTTCCCGTTGCAAACCTGAGAGCCTTCCTATAGCATGAGATGTGATATCCAAGTCCTTCCCATTCCAATCCTGAGACCCTTCCTATAACATGAGATGTGATATCCAACTCCTTCCCATTCCAACCTGAGACCCTTCCTATAGCATGAGATGGGATATCCAACTCCTTCCAAATCCAATCCTGATACCCTTCCGATAGCATGAGATGTGATATCCCAATGCTTCTACCAAACCTGAGACCCATACTATGGCATGAGATGTGATATCAAACTCCTTCCCATTCCAATCCTGTGACCCTTCCTATAGCTTGAGATGTGATATCCAACTCCTTCCCATTCCAATTCTGAGACCCTTCCTATACAACGAGACTTGATATCTCAATGCTTCTAATACCAAACCTGAGACCCGTCCTATAACATGAGATGTGATATCCAAATCCTTCCCCTTCCAAACCTTAGACCCTTCCTTTATCATGAGATGTGATATCCAACTCCTTCACATTCCAATCCTGAGACTCTTCCGATATCATGAGATGTGATATCTCAATGCTTCTAATATCAAACTTGAGACCCTCCCTATAGCATGAGATGTGATATCCAAGTCCTTCCCATTCCAATCCTGAGACCCTTCTTATAGCATGAGATGTGATATCTCAATGCTTCTAATACCAAACCTGAGACCCTTCCTATAACATGAGATGGGAATATCCAACTCCTTCCCATTCCAATCCTGAGACCCTTCCGATAGCAGAGATCTGATATCTCAATGCTTATACCAAACCTGAGATCCTTCCTATAACATGAGATGTGATATCCAACTCCTTCCCATTCCAATCCTGAGACACTTCCTATAGCATGAGATGTGATATCTCACTGCTTATACCAAACCTGAGACCCTTCCTATAGCATGAGATGTGATATCCAACTCCTTCCCATTCCAATCCTGAGACCCTTTCTATAGCATGAGATGTGATATCTCAATGCTTCTAATATCAAACTTGTGACCCTCCCTATAGCATGAGATGTGATACCCAAGTCCTTCCCATTCCAATCCTGAGACCCTTCCTACAACATGCGATGTGATGTCTCATTGCTTCTAATACCAAACCTGAGACTCTTCCTATAACATGAGATGGGATATCCAACTCCTTCCCATTCCAATCCTGAGACCCTTCCGATAGCAGAGATGTGATATCTCAATGCTTATACCAAACCTAAGACCCTTCCTATGGCATGAGATGTCATATACAACTCCTTCCCATTCCAATCCTGAGACCCTTCCTATAGCATGAGATGTGATATCTCAATGCTTATACCAAACCCGAGACCCTTCCTATAGCATGAGATGTGATATCCAACTCCTTCCCATTCCAATCCTGAGACCCTTCCTATAGCATGAGATGTGATGTCTCAATGCTTCTAATACCAAACCTGAGATCCTTCCTATAACATGAGATGTGATATCCAACTCCTTCCCATTCCAATTCCGAGACCCTTCCTATAGCATGAGATGTGATATCTCAATGCTTATACCAAACCTGAGACCCTTCCTATAGCATGAAATGTGATATCCAACTCCTTCCCATTCCAATCCTGAGACTCTTCCTATAGCATGAGATGTGATATCTCAATGCCTCTAATACCAAACCTGAGATCCTTCCTCTAACATGAAATGTGATATCCAACTCCTTCCCTTTCCAAACCTGAGAGCCTACCTATAGCATGAGATGTGATATCCAAGTCCTTCCCATTCCAATCCTTAGACCCTTCCTACAGCATGCAATATGATATCTCAATGATTCTAATAACAAACCTGAGACCCGTCCTATAACATGAGATGGGATATCCAACTCCTTCCCATTCCAATCCTGAGACTCTTCCTATAGCATGAGATGTGATATCTCAATGCCTCTAATACCAAACCTGAGATCCTTCCTCTAACATGAAATGTGATATCCAACTCCTTCCCTTTCCAAACCTGAGAGCCTACCTATAGCATGAGATGTGATATCCAAGTCCTTCCCATTCCAATCCTTAGACCCTTCCTACAGCATGCAATATGATATCTCAATGATTCTAATAACAAACCTGAGACCCGTCCTATAACATGAGATGGGATATCCAACTCCTTCCCATTCCAATCCTGAGACACTTCCGACAGCAGAGATGTGATATCTCAATGCTTATACCAAACCTGAGACCCTTCCTATAACATGAGATGTGATATCCAACTCCTTCCCGGTCCAAACCTGAGACCCTTCCTATAGCATATGTGATATCCAACTCCTTCACATTCCAAACATGAGACCCTTCCTATAGCAAGAGTGTAATATCCAACTCCTTCCCATTCCAATCCTGAGACCATTCCTATAGCATGAGATGTGATATCTCAATGCTTCTAATACCAAACCTGAGATCCTTCCTATGACATGAGATGTGATATCCAATTCCTCCCCATTCCAAACCTGAGAACCTTCCTACAGCATGCAATGTGATATCTCAATGCTTCTAATACCAAACCCGAGACCAGTCCTATAACATGAGATTGGATATCCAACTCCTTCCCCTTCCAAACCTGAGACTCTTCCTATAGCATGAGATGTGATATCCAACTTCTTCCCATTCCAATCCTGAGACCCTTCCTATAACATGAGATGTGATGTCTCAATGCTTCTAATACCAAACCTGAGATCTTTCCTATAACATGAGATGTGATATCCAACTCCTTCCCATTCCAATCCTGAGACCCTTCCTATAGCATGAGATGTGATATCTCAATGCTTATACCAAACCTGAGACCCTTCCTATAGCTTGAGATGTGATATCCAACTCCTTCCCATTCCAATCCTGAGACCCTTCCTATAGCATGAGATGTGATATCTCAAGGCCTCTAATACCAAACCTGAGATCCTTCCTCTAACATGAAATGGGATATCCAACTCCTTCCCCTTCCAAACCTGAGAGCCTTCCTATAACATGAAATGTGATATCCAATTCCTTCCCATTCCAACCTGAGACCCTTCCTATAGCATGAGATGGGATATCCAACTCCTTCCAAATCCAATACTGATACCCTTCCGATAGCATGAGATGTGATATCCCAATGCTTCTACCAAACCTGAGACCCATACTATGGCATGAGATGTGATATCAAACTCCTTACTATTCCAATCCTGAGACCCTACCTATAGCTTGAGATGTGATATCCAACTCCTTCCCATTCCAATTCTGAGACCCTTCCTATACCATGAGACTTGATATCTCAATGCTTCTAATACCAAACCTGAGACCCGTCCTATAACATGAGATGTGATATCCAAATCCTTCCCCTTCCAAACCTTAGACCCTTCCTTTATCATGAGATGTGATATCCAATTCCTTCCCATTCCAATCCTGAGACCCTACCGATATCATGAGATTTGTTATCTCAATGCTTCTAATATCAAACTTGAGACCCTCCCTATAACATGAGATGTGACATCCAAGTCCTCCCCATTCCAATCCTGAGACCCTTCCTATAGCATGAGATGTGATATCTCAATGCTTTTAATACCAAACCTGAGACCCTTCCTATAACATGATTTGGGATATCCAACTCCTTCCCATTCCAATCCTGAGACCCTTCCGATAGCAGAGATGTGATATCTCAATGCTTATACCAAACCTGAGACCCTTCCTATGGCCTGAGATGTCATATGCAACTCCTTCCCATTCCAATCCTGAGACCCTTCCGATAGCAGAGATGTGATATCTCAATGCTTATACCAAACCTGAGACCCTTCCTATGGCCTGAGATGTCATATGCAACTCCTTCCCATTCCAATCCTGAGACCCTTCCTATAGCATTAGATGTGATATCTCAATGCTTATACCAAATCTGAGACCCTTCCTATAGCATGAGATGTGATATCCAACTTCTTCCCATTCCAAACCTGAGACCCTTCCTATAGCATGAGATGTGATGTCTCAATTCTTCTAATACCAAACCTGAGATCCTTCCTATAACATGAGATGTGATATCCAACTCCTTCCCATTCCAATCCTGAGACCCTTATGATAGCATGAGATGTGATATCTCAATGCTTCTATTACCAAACCTGAGATCCTTCCTATAACATGAGATGTGATTTCCAAATCCTTCCACTTCCAAACCTGAGACCCTCCCTTTAGCATGAGATGTGATATCCAACTCCTTCCCATTCCAATCCTGAGACCCGTCTGATAGCATGAGATGTGATATTTCAATGCCTCTAATACCAAACCTGAGATCCTACCTCTAACATGAAATGTGATATCCATCTCGTTCCCTTTCCAAACCTGAGACCCTGCCTATAGCATGAGATGTGATATCCAAGTCCTTCCCATTCCAATCCTGAGACCCTTCCTATAGCATGTGATGTGATATCTCAATGCTTATACCAAATCTGAGACCCTTCCTATAGCATGAGATGTGATATCCAACTCCTTCCCATTCCAATCCTGAGACCCTTCCTATAGCATGAGATGTGATGTCTCAATGCTTTTAATACCAAACCTGAGATCCTTCCTATAACATGAGATGTGATATCCAACTCCTTCCCATTCCAATCCTGAGACCCTTATGATAGCATGAGATGTGATATCTCAATGCCTCTAATACCAAACCTGAGATACTTCCGATAGCATGAGATGTGATATCTCAATGCTTCTAATACCAAACCTGAGATCCTTCCTATAACATGAGATGTGATTTCCAAATCCTTCCCCTTCCAAACCTGAGACCCTCCCTTTAGCATGAGATGTGATATCCAACTCCTTCCCATTCCAATCCTGAGACCCATCTGATAGCATGAGATGTGATATTTCAATGCCTCTATTACCAAACCTGAGATCCTACCTCTAACATGAAATGTGATATCCATCTCCTTCCCTTTCCAAACCTGAGACCCTGCCTATAGCATGAGATGTGATATCCAAGTCCTTTCCATTCCAATCCTGAGACCCTTCCTATAGCATGTGATGTGATATCTCAATGCTTATACCAAACCTGAGACCCTTCCTATGGCATGAGATGTCATATACAACTCCTTCCCATTCCAATCCTGAGACCCTTCCTAAGCATGAGATGTGATATCTCAATGCTTATACCAAACCTGAGACCCTTCCTATAGCATGAGATGTGATATCCAACTTCTTCCCATTCCAATCCTGAGACCCTTCCTATAACATGAGATGTGATGTCGCAATGCTTCTAATACCAAACCTGAGATCTTTCCTATAACATGAGATGTGATATCCAACTCCTTCCCATTCCAATCCTGAGACCCTTCCTATAGCATGAGATGTGATATCACAATGCTTATACCAAACCTGAGACCGTTCCTATAGCTTGAGATGTGATATCCAACTCCTTCCCATTCCAATCCTGAGACCCTTCCTATAGCATGAGATGTGATATCTCAAGGCCTCTAATACCAAACCTGAGATCGTTCCTCTAACATGAAATGTGATATCCAACTCCTTCCCCTTCCAAACCTGAGAGCCTTCCTATAACATGAGATGTGACATCCAAGTCCTCCCCATTCCAATCCTGAGACCCTTCCTATAGCATGAGATGTGATATCTCAATGCTTCTAATACCAAACCTGAGACCCTTCCTATAACATGATTTGGGATATCCAACTCCTTCCCATTCCAATCCTGAGACCCTTCCGATAGCAGAGATGTGATATCTCAATGCTTATACCAAACCTGAGAGCCTTCCTATGGCCTGAGATGTCATATGCAACTCCTTCCCATTCCAATCCTGAGACCCTTCCTATAGCATTAGATGTGATATCTCAATGCTTATACCAAATCTGAGACCCTTCCTATAGCATGAGATGTGATATCCAACTTCTTCCCATTCCAATCCTGAGACCCTTCCTATAGCATGAGATGTGATGTCTCAATTCTTCTAATACCAAACCTGAGATCCTTCCTATAACATGAGATGTGATATCCAACTCCTTCCCATTCCAATCCTGAGACCCTTATGATAGCATGAGATGTGATATCTCAATGCCTCTAATACCAAACCTGAGATACTTCTGATAGCATGAGATGTGATATCTCAATGCTTCTAATACCAAACCTGAGATCCTTCCTATAACATGAGATGTGATTTCCAAATCCTTCCACTTCCAAACCTGAGACCCTACCTTTAGCATGAGATGTGATATCCAACTCCTTCCCATTCCAATCCTGAGACCCTTCTGATAGCATGAGATGTGATATTTCAATGCCTCTAATACCAAACCTGAGATCCTACCTCTAACATGAAATGTGATATCCATCTCCTTCCCTTTCCAAACCTGAGACCCTTCCTATAGCATGAGATGTGATATCCAACTTCTTCCCATTCCAATCCTGAGACCCTTCCTATAGCATGAGATGTGATGTCTCAATTCTTCTAATACCAAACCTGAGATCCTTCCTATAACATGAGATGTGATATCCAACTCCTTCCCATTCCAATCCTGAGACCCTTATGATAGCATGAGATGTGATATCTCAATGCCTCTAATACCAAACCTGAGATACTTCTGATAGCATGAGATGTGATATCTCAATGCTTCTAATACCAAACCTGAGATCCTTCCTATAACATGAGATGTGATTTCCAAATCCTTCCACTTCCAAACCTGAGACCCTACCTTTAGCATGAGATGTGATATCCAACTCCTTCCCATTCCAATCCTGAGACCCTTCTGATAGCATGAGATGTGATATTTCAATGCCTCTAATACCAAACCTGAGATCCTACCTCTAACATGAAATGTGATATCCATCTCCTTCCCTTTCCAAACCTGAGACCCTGCCTATAGCATGAGATGTGATATCCAAGTCCTTCCCATTCCAATCCTGAGACCCTTCCTATAGCATGTGATGTGATATCTCAATGCTTAGTCCAAACCTGAGACCCTTCCTATGGCATGAGATGTCATATACAACTCCTTCCCATTCCAATCCTGAGACCCTTCCTATAGCATGAGATGTGATATCTCAATGCTTATACCAAACCTGAGACCCTTCCTATAGCATGAGATGTGATATCCAACTTCTTCCCATTCCAATCCTGAGACCCTTCCTATAACATGAGATGTGATGTCTCAATGCTTCTAATACCAAACCTGAGACCCTTCCTATAACATGAGATGGGATATCCAACTCCTTCCCATTCCAATCCTGAGACCCTTCCGATAGCAGAGATGTGATATCTCAATGCTTTTACCAAACCTGAGACCCTTCCTATGGCCTGAGATGTCATATACAACTCCTTCCCATTCCAATCCTGAGACCCTTCCTATAGCATGAGATGTGATATCTGAATGCTTATACCAAATCTGAGACCCTTCCTATAGCATGAGATGTGATATCCAACTCCTTCCCATTCCAATCCTGAGACCCTTCCTATAGCATGAGATGTGATGTCTCAATGCTTCTAATACCAAACCTGAGATCCTTCCTATAACATGAGATGTGATATCCAACTCCTTCCCATTCCAATCCTGAGACCCTTATGATAGCATGAGATGTGATATCTCAATGCCTCTAATACCAAACCTGAGATACTTCCGATAGCATGAGATGTGATATCTCAATGCTTCTAATACCAAACCTGAGATCCTTCCTATAACATGAGATGTGATTTCCAAATCCTTCCCCTTCCAAACCTGAGACCCTCCCTTTAGCATGAGATGTGATATCCAACTCCTTCCCATTCCAATCCTGAGACCCATCTGATAGCATGAGATGTGATATTTCAATGCCTCTAATACCAAACCTGAGATCCTACCTCTAACATGAAATGTGATATCCATCTCCTTCCCTTTCCAAACCTGGGACCCTGCCTATAGCATGAGATTTGAAATCCAAGTCCCTTCCATTCCAATCCTGAGACCCTTCCTATAGCATGTGATGTGATATCTCAATGCTTATACCAAACCTGAGACCCTTCCTATGGCATGAGATGTCATATACAACTCCTTCCCATTCCAATCCTGAGACCCTTCCTATAGCATGAGATGTGATATCTCAATGCTTATACCAAACCGGAGACCCTTCCTATAGCATGAGATGTGATATCCAACTTCTTCCCATTCCAATCCTGAGACCCTTCCTATAACATGAGATGTGATGTCGCAATGCTTCTAATACCAAACCTGAGATCTTTCCTATAACATGAGATGTGATATCCAACTCCTTCCCATTCCAATCCTGAGACCCTTCCTATAGCATGAGATGTGATATCACAATGCTTATACCAAACCTGAGACCCTTCCTATAGCATGAGATGTGATATCTCAAGGCCTCTAATACCAAACCTGAGATCGTTCCTCTAACATGAAATGTGATATCCAACTCCTTCCCCTTGCAAACCAGAGAGCCTTCCTATAACATGAGATGTGATATCCAACTCCTTCCCATTCCAATCCTGAGACCCTTATGATAGCATGAGATGTGATATCTCAATACCTCTAATACCAAACCTGAGATACTTACGATAGCATGAGATGTGATATCTCAATGCTTCTAATACCAAACCTGAGATCCTTCCTATAACATGAGATGTGATTTCCAAATCCTTCCCCTTCCAAACCTGAGACCCTCCCTTTAGCATGAGATGTGATATCCAACTCCTTCCCATTCCAATCCTGAGACCCTTCTGATAGCATGAGATGTGATATTTCAATGCCTCTAATACCAAACCTGAGATCCTACCTCGAACATGAAATGTGATATCCATCTCCTTCCCTTTCCAAACCTGAGACCCTGCCTATAGCATGAGATGTGATATCCAAGTCCTTTCCATTCCATTCCTGAGACCCTTCCTATAGCATGTGATGTGATATCTCAATGCTTATACCAAACCTGAGACCCTTCCTATGGCATGAGATGTCATATACAACTCCTTCCCATTCCAAACCTGAGACCCTTCCTATAGCATGAGATGTGATATCTCAATGCTTATACCAAACCTGAGACCCTTCTTATAGCATGAGATGTGATATCCAACTTCTTCCCATTCCAATCCTGAGACCCTTCCTATAACATGAGATGTGATGTCGCAATGCTTCTAATACCAAACCTGAGATCTTTCCTATAACATGAGATGTGATATCCAACTCCTTCCCATTCCAATCCTGAGACCCTTCCTATAGCCTGAGATGTGATATCACAATGCTTATACCAAACCTGAGACCGTCCCTTTAGCTTGAGATGTGATATCCAACTCCTTCCCATTCCAATCCTGAGACCCTTCCTATAGCATGAGATGTGATATCTCAAGGCCTCTAATACCAAACCTGAGATCGTTCCTCTAACATGAAATGTGATATCCAACTCCTTCCCCTTCCAAACCTGAGAGCCTTCCTATAGCATGAGATATGATAGCCAAGTCCTTCCAATTCCAATCCTGAGACCCTTCCTATAACATGAAATGTGATATCCAACTCCTTCCCATTCCAACGTGAGACCCTTCCTATAGCATGAGAGGGGATATCTCAATGCTTCTAATACCAAACCTGAGACTCTTCCTATAGCATGAGATGTGATATCCAACTTCTTCCCATTCCAATCCTGAGACCCTTCCTATAACATGATTTGTGATGTCTCAATGCTTCTAATACCAAACCTGAGATCTTTCCTATAACATGAGATGTGATATCCAACTCCTTCCCATTCCAATCCTGAGACCCTTCCTATAGCATGAGATGTGATATCTCAATGCTTATACCAAACCTGAGACCCTTCCTATAGCTTGAGATGTGATATCCAACTCCTTCCCATTCCAATCCTGAGACCCTTCCTATAGCATGAGATGTGATATCTCAAGGCCTCTAATACCAAACCTGAGATCCTTCCTCTAACATGAAATGTGATATCCAACTCCTTCCCCTTCCAAACCTGAGAGCCTTCCTATAACATGAAATGTGATATCCAATTCCTTCCCATTCCAACCTGAGACCCTTCCTATAGCATGAGATGGGATATCCAACTCCTTCCAAATCCAATACTGATACCCTTCCGATAACATGAGATGTGATATCCCAATGCTTCTACCAAACCTGAGACCCATACTATGGCATGAGATGTGATATCAAACTCCTTACTATTCCAATCCTGAGACCCTACCTATAGCTTGAGATGTGATATCCAACTCCTTCCCATTCCAATTCTGAGACCCTTCCTATACCATGAGACTTGATATCTCAATGCTTCTAATACCAAACCTGAGACCCGTCCTATAACATGAGATGTGATATCCAAATCCTTCCCCTTCCAAACCTTAGACCCTTCCTTTATCATGAGATGTGATATCCAATTCCTTCCCATTCCAATCCTGAGACCCTACCGATATCATGAGATTTGTTATCTCAATGCTTCTAATATCAAACTTGAGACCCTCCCTATAACATGAGATGTGACATCCAAGTCCTCCCCATTCCAATCCTGAGACCCTTCCTATAGCATGAGATGTGATATCTCAATGCTTCTAATACCAAACCTGAGACCCTTCCTATAACATGATTTGGGATATCCAACTCCTTCCCATTCCAATCCTGAGACCCTTCCGATAGCAGAGATGTGATATCTCAATGCTTATACCAAACCTGAGACCCTTCCTATGGCCTGAGATGTCATATGCAACTCCTTCCCATTCCAATCCTGAGACCCTTCCTATAGCATTAGATGTGATATCTCAATGCTTATACCAAATCTGAGACCCTTCCTATAGCATGAGATGTGATATCCAACTTCTTCCCATTCCAATCCTGAGACCCTTCCTATAGCATGAGATGTGATGTCTCAATTCTTCTAATACCAAACCTGAGATCCTTCCTATAACATGAGATGTGATATCCAACTCCTTCCCATTCCAATCCTGAGACCCTTATGATAGCATGAGATGTGATATCTCAATGCTTCTATTACCAAACCTGAGATCCTTCCTATAACATGAGATGTGATTTCCAAATCCTTCCACTTCCAAACCTGAGACCCTCCCTTTAGCATGAGATGTGATATCCAACTCCTTCCCATTCCAATCATGAGACCCTTCTGATAGCATGAGATGTGATATTTCAATGCCTCTAATACGAACCTGAGATCCTACCTCTAACATGAAATGTGATATCCATCTCCTTCCCTTTCCAAACCTGAGACCCTGCCTATAGCATGAGATGTGATATCCAAGTCCTTCCCATTCCAATCCTGAGACCCTTCCTATAGCATGTGATGTGATATCTCAATGCTTATACCAAATCTGAGACCCTTCCTATAGCATGAGATGTGATATCCAACTCCTTCCCATTCCAATCCTGAGACCCTTCCTATAGCATGAGATGTGATGTCTCAATGCTTCTAATACCAAACCTGAGATCTTTCCTATAACATGAGATGTGATATCCAACTCCTTCCCATTCCAATCCTGAGACCCTTATGATAGCATGAGATGTGATATCTCAATGCCTCTAATACCAAACCTGAGATACTTCCGATAGCATGAGATGTGATATCTCAATGCTTCTAATACCAAACCTGAGATCCTTCCTATAACATGAGATGTGATTTCCAAATCCTTCCCCTTCCAAACCTGAGACCCTCCCTTTAGCATGAGATGTGATATCCAACTCCTTCCCATTCCAATCCTGAGACCCATCTGATAGCATGAGATGTGATATTTCAATGCCTCTAATACCAAACCTGAGATCCTACCTCTAACATGAAATGTGATATCCATCTCCTTCCCTTTCCAAACCTGAGACCCTGCCTATAGCATGAGATGTGATATCCAAGTCCTTTCCATTCCAATCCTGAGACCCTTCCTATAGGACGTGATGTGATATCTCAATGCTTATACCAAACCTGAGACCCTTCCTATGGCATGAGATGTCATATACAACTCCTTCCCATTCCAATCCTGAGACCCTTCCTATAGCATGAGATGTGATATCTCAATGCTTATACCAAACCTGAGACCCTTCCTATAGCATGAGATGTGATATCCAACTTCTTCCCATTCCAATCCTGAGACCCTTCCTATAACATGAGATGTGATGTCGCAATGCTTCTAATACCAAACCTGAGATCTTTCCTATAACATGAGATGTGATATCCAACTCCTTCCCATTCCAATCCTGAGACCCTTCCTATAGCATGAGATGTGATATCACAATGCTTATACCAAACCTGAGACCGTTCCTATAGCTTGAGATGTGATATCCAACTCCTTCCCATTCCAATCCTGAGACCCTTCCTATAGCATGAGATGTGATATCTCAAGGCCTCTAATACCAAACCTGAGATCGTTCCTCTAACATGAAATGTGATATCCAACTCCTTCACCTTCAAAACCTGAGAGCCTTCCTATAACATGAGATGTGACATCCAAGTCCTCCCCATTCCAATCCTGAGACCCTTCCTATAGCATGAGATGTGATATCTCAATGCTTCTAATACCAAACCTGAGACCCTTCCTATAACATGATTTGGGATATCCAACTCCTTCCCATTCCAATCCTGAGACCCTTCCGATAGCAGAGATGTGATATCTCAATGCTTATACCAAACCTGAGACCCTTCCTATGGCCTGAGATGTCATATGCAACTCCTTCCCATTCCAATCCCGAGACCCTTCCTATAGCATTAGATGTGATATCTCAATGCTTATACCAAATCTGAGACCCTTCCTATAGCATGAGATGTGATATCCAACTTCTTCCCATTCCAATCCTGAGACCCTTCCTATAGCATGAGATGTGATGTCTCAATTCTTCTAATACCAAACCTGAGATCCTTCCTATAACATGAGATGTGATATCCAACTCCTTCCCATTCCAATCCTGAGACCCTTATGATAGCATGAGATGTGATATCTCAATGCTTCTATTACCAAACCTGAGATCCTTCCTATAACATGAGATGTGATTTCCAAATCCTTCCACTTCCAAACCTGAGACCCTCCCTTTAGCATGAGATGTGATATCCAACTCCTTCCCATTCCAATCATGAGACCCTTCTGATAGCATGAGATGTGATATTTCAATGCCTCTAATACCGAACCTGAGATCCTACCTCTAACATGAAATGTGATATCCATCTCCTTCCCTTTCCAAACCTGAGACCCTGCCTATAGCATGAGATGTGATATCCAAGTCCTTCCCATTCCAATCCTGAGACCCTTCCTATAGCATGTGATGTGATATCTCAATGCTTATACCAAATCTGAGACCCTTCCTATAGCATGAGATGTGATATCCAACTCCTTCCCATTCCAATCCTGAGACCCTTCCTATAGCATGAGATGTGATGTCTCAATGCTTCTAATACCAAACCTGAGATCTTTCCTATAACATGAGATGTGATATCCAACTCCTTCCCATTCCAATCCTGAGACCCTTATGATAGCATGAGATGTGATATCTCAATGCCTCTAATACCAAACCTGAGATACTTCCGATAGCATGAGATGTGATATCTCAATGCTTCTAATACCAAACCTGAGATCCTTCCTATAACATGAGATGTGATTTCCAAATCCTTCCCCTTCCAAACCTGAGACCCTCCCTTTAGCATGAGATGTGATATCCAACTCCTTCCCATTCCAATCCTGAGACCCATCTGATAGCATGAGATGTGATATTTCAATGCCTCTAATACCAAACCTGAGATCCTACCTCTAACATGAAATGTGATATCCATCTCCTTCCCTTTCCAAACCTGAGACCCTGCCTATAGCATGAGATGTGATATCCAAGTCCTTTCCATTCCAATCCTGAGACCCTTCCTATAGGACGTGATGTGATATCTCAATGCTTATACCAAACCTGAGACCCTTCCTATGGCATGAGATGTCATATACAACTCCTTCCCATTCCAATCCTGAGACCCTTCCTATAGCATGAGATGTGATATCTCAATGCTTATACCAAACCTGAGACCCTTCCTATAGCATGAGATGTGATATCCAACTTCTTCCCATTCCAATCCTGAGACCCTTCCTATAACATGAGATGTGATGTCGCAATGCTTCTAATACCAAACCTGAGATCTTTCCTATAACATGAGATGTGATATCCAACTCCTTCCCATTCCAATCCTGAGACCCTTCCTATAGCATGAGATGTGATATCACAATGCTTATACCAAACCTGAGACCGTTCCTATAGCTTGAGATGTGATATCCAACTCCTTCCCATTCCAATCCTGAGACCCTTCCTATAGCATGAGATGTGATATCTCAAGGCCTCTAATACCAAACCTGAGATCGTTCCTCTAACATGAAATGTGATATCCAACTCCTTCCCCTTCCAAACCTGAGAGCCTTCCTATAACATGAGATGTGACATCCAAGTCCTCCCCATTCCAATCCTGAGACCCTTCCTATAGCATGAGATGTGATATCTCAATGCTTCTAATACCAAACCTGAGACCCTTCCTATAACATGATTTGGGATATCCAACTCCTTCCCATTCCAATCCTGAGACCCTTCCGATAGCAGAGATGTGATATCTCAATGCTTATACCAAACCTGAGACCCTTCCTATGGCCTGAGATGTCATATGCAACTCCTTCCCATTCCAATCCCGAGACCCTTCCTATAGCATTAGATGTGATATCTCAATGCTTATACCAAATCTGAGACCCTTCCTATAGCATGAGATGTGATATCCAACTTCTTCCCATTCCAATCCTGAGACCCTTCCTATAGCATGAGATGTGATGTCTCAATTCTTCTAATACCAAACCTGAGATCCTTCCTATAACATGAGATGTGATATCCAACTCCTTCCCATTCCAATCCTGAGACCCTTATGATAGCATGAGATGTGATATCTCAATGCTTCTATTACCAAACCTGAGATCCTTCCTATAACATGAGATGTGATTTCCAAATCCTTCCACTTCCAAACCTGAGACCCTCCCTTTAGCATGAGATGTGATATCCAACTCCTTCCCATTCCAATCATGAGACCCTTCTGATAGCATGAGATGTGATATTTCAATGCCTCTAATACCGAACCTGAGATCCTACCTCTAACATGAAATGTGATATCCATCTCCTTCCCTTTCCAAACCTGAGACCCTGCCTATAGCATGAGATGTGATATCCAAGTCCTTCCCATTCCAATCCTGAGACCCTTCCTATAGCATGTGATGTGATATCTCAATGCTTATACCAAATCTGAGACCCTTCCTATAGCATGAGATGTGATATCCAACTCCTTCCCATTCCAATCCTGAGACCCTTCCTATAGCATGAGATGTGATGTCTCAATGCTTCTAATACCAAACCTGAGATCTTTCCTATAACATGAGATGTGATATCCAACTCCTTCCCATTCCAATCCTGAGACCCTTATGATAGCATGAGATGTGATATCTCAATGCCTCTAATACCAAACCTGAGATACTTCCGATAGCATGAGATGTGATATCTCAATGCTTCTAATACCAAACCTGAGATCCTTCCTATAACATGAGATGTGATTTCCAAATCCTTCCCCTTCCAAACCTGAGACCCTCCCTTTAGCATGAGATGTGATATCCAACTCCTTCCCATTCCAATCCTGAGACCCATCTGATAGCATGAGATGTGATATTTCAATGCCTCTAATACCAAACCTGAGATCCTACCTCTAACATGAAATGTGATATCCATCTCCTTCCCTTTCCAAACCTGAGACCCTGCCTATAGCATGAGATGTGATATCCAAGTCCTTTCCATTCCAATCCTGAGACCCTTCCTATAGGACGTGATGTGATATCTCAATGCTTATACCAAACCTGAGACCCTTCCTATGGCATGAGATGTCATATACAACTCCTTCCCATTCCAATCCTGAGACCCTTCCTATAGCATGAGATGTGATATCTCAATGCTTATACCAAACCTGAGACCCTTCCTATAGCATGAGATGTGATATCCAACTTCTTCCCATTCCAATCCTGAGACCCTTCCTATAACATGAGATGTGATGTCGCAATGCTTCTAATACCAAACCTGAGATCTTTCCTATAACATGAGATGTGATATCCAACTCCTTCCCATTCCAATCCTGAGACCCTTCCTATAGCATGAGATGTGATATCACAATGCTTATACCAAACCTGAGACCGTTCCTATAGCTTGAGATGTGATATCCAACTCCTTCCCATTCCAATCCTGAGACCCTTCCTATAGCATGAGATGTGATATCTCAAGGCCTCTAATACCAAACCTGAGATCGTTCCTCTAACATGAAATGTGATATCCAACTCCTTCCCCTTCCAAACCTGAGAGCCTTCCTATAACATGAGATGTGACATCCAAGTCCTCCCCATTCCAATCCTGAGACCCTTCCTATAGCATGAGATGTGATATCTCAATGCTTCTAATACCAAACCTGAGACCCTTCCTATAACATGATTTGGGATATCCAACTCCTTCCCATTCCAATCCTGAGACCCTTCCGATAGCAGAGATGTGATATCTCAATGCTTATACCAAACCTGAGACCCTTCCTATGGCCTGAGATGTCATATGCAACTCCTTCCCATTCCAATCCCGAGACCCTTCCTATAGCATTAGATGTGATATCTCAATGCTTATACCAAATCTGAGACCCTTCCTATAGCATGAGATGTGATATCCAACTTCTTCCCATTCCAATCCTGAGACCCTTCCTATAGCATGAGATGTGATGTCTCAATTCTTCTAATACCAAACCTGAGATCCTTCCTATAACATGAGATGTGATATCCAACTCCTTCCCATTCCAATCCTGAGACCCTTATGATAGCATGAGATGTGATATCTCAATGCTTCTATTACCAAACCTGAGATCCTTCCTATAACATGAGATGTGATTTCCAAATCCTTCCACTTCCAAACCTGAGACCCTCCCTTTAGCATGAGATGTGATATCCAACTCCTTCCCATTCCAATCCTGAGACCCTTCTGATAGCATGAGATGTGATATTTCAATGCCTCTAATACCAAACCTGAGATCCTACCTCTAACATGAAATGTGATATCCATCTCCTTCCCTTTCCAAACCTGAGACCCTGCCTATAGCATGAGATGTGATATCCAAGTCCTTCCCATTCCAATCCTGAGACCCTTCCTATAGCATGTGATGTGATATCTCAATGCTTATACCAAATCTGAGACCCTTCCTATAGCATGAGATGTGATATCCAACTCCTTCCCATTCCAATCCTGAGACCCTTCCTATAGCATGAGATGTGATGTCTCAATGCTTCTAATACCAAACCTGAGATCCTTCCTATAACATGAGATGTGATATCCAACTCCTTCCCATTCCAATCCTGAGACCCTTATGATAGCATGAGATGTGATATCTCAATGCCTCTAATACCAAACCTGAGATACTTCCGATAGCATGAGATGTGATATCTCAATGCTTCTAATACCAAACCTGAGATCCTTCCTATAACATGAGATGTGATTTCCAAATCCTTCCCCTTCCAAACCTGAGACCCTCCCTTTAGCATGAGATGTGATATCCAACTCCTTCCCATTCCAATCCTGAGACCCATCTGATAGCATGACATGTGATATTTCAATGCCTCTAATACCAAACCTGAGATCCTACCTCTAACATGAAATGTGATATCCATCTCCTTCCCTTTCCAAACCCGAGACCCTGCCTATAGCATGAGATGTGATATCCAAGTCCTTTCCATTCCAATCCTGAGACCCTTCCTATAGCATGTGATGTGATATCTCAATGCTTATACCAAACCTGAGACCCTTCTTATGGCATGAGATGTCATATACAACTCCTTCCCATTCCAATCCTGAGACCCTTCCTATAGCATGAGATGTGATATCTCAATGCTTATACCAAACCTGAGACCCTTCCTATAGCATGAGATGTGATATCCAACTTCTTCCCATTCCAATCCTGAGACCCTTCCTATAACATGAGATGTGATGTCGCAATGCTTCTAATACCAAACCTGAGATCTTTCCTATAACATGAGATGTGATATCCAACTCCTTCCCATTCCAATCCTGAGACCCTTCCTATAGCATGAGATGTGATATCACAATGCTTATACCAAACCTGAGACCGTTCCTATAGCTTGAGATGTGATATCCAACTCCTTCCCATTCCAATCCTGAGACCCTTCCTATAGCATGAGATGTGATATCTCAAGGCCTCTAATACCAAACCTGAGATCGTTCCTCTAACATGAAATGTGATATCCAACTCCTTCCCCTTCCAAACCTGAGAGCCTTCCTATAACATGAGATGTGACATCCAAGTCCTCCCCATTCCAATCCTGAGACCCTTCCTATAGCATGAGATGTGATATCTCAATGCTTCTAATACCAAACCTGAGACCCTTCCTATAACATGATTTGGGATATCCAACTCCTTCCCATTCCAATCCTGAGACCCTTCCGATAGCAGAGATGTGATATCTCAATGCTTATACCAAACCTGAGAGCCTTCCTATGGCCTGAGATGTCATATGCAACTCCTTCCCATTCCAATCCTGAGACCCTTCCTATAGCATTAGATGTGATATCTCAATGCTTATACCAAATCTGAGACCCTTCCTATAGCATGAGATGTGATATCCAACTTCTTCCCATTCCAATCCTGAGACCCTTCCTATAGCATGAGATGTGATGTCTCAATTCTTCTAATACCAAACCTGAGATCCTTCCTATAACATGAGATGTGATATCCAACTCCTTCCCATTCCAATCCTGAGACCCTTATGATAGCATGAGATGTGATATCTCAATGCCTCTAATACCAAACCTGAGATACTTCTGATAGCATGAGATGTGATATCTCAATGCTTCTAATACCAAACCTGAGATCCTTCCTATAACATGAGATGTGATTTCCAAATCCTTCCACTTCCAAACCTGAGACCCTACCTTTAGCATGAGATGTGATATCCAACTCCTTCCCATTCCAATCCTGAGACCCTTCTGATAGCATGAGATTTGATATTTCAATGCCTCTAATACCAAACCTGAGATCCTACCTCTAACATGAAATGTGATATCCATCTCCTTCCCTTTCCAAACCTGAGACCCTGCCTATAGCATGAGTTGTGATATCCAAGTCCTTCCCATTCCAATCCTGAGACCCTTCCTATAGCATGTGATGTGATATCTCAATGCTTAGTCCAAACCTGAGACCCTTCCTATGGCATGAGATGTCATATACAACTCCTTCCCATTCCAATCCTGAGACCCTTCCTATAGCATGAGATGTGATATCTCAATGCTTATACCAAACCTGAGGCCCTTCCTATAGCATGAGATGTGATATCCAACTTCTTCCCATTCCAATCCTGAGACCCTTCCTATAACATGAGATGTGATGTCTCAATGCTTCTAATACCAAACCTGAGACCCTTCCTATAACATGAGATGGGATATCCAACTCCTTCCCATTCCAATCCTGAGACCCTTCCGATAGCAGAGATGTGATATCTCAATGCTTTTACCAAACCTGAGACCCTTCCTATGGCCTGAGATGTCATATACAACTCCTTCCCATTCCAATCCTGAGACCCTTCCTATAGCATGAGATGTGATATCTCAATGCTTATACCAAATCTGAGACCCTTCCTATAGCATGAGATGTGATATCCAACTCCTTCCCATTCCAATCCTGAGACCCTTCCTATAGCATGAGATGTGATGTCTCAATGCTTCTAATACCAAACCTGAGATCCTTCCTATAACATGAGATGTGATATCCAACTCCTTCCCATTCCAATCCTGAGACCCTTATGATAGCATGAGATGTGATATCTCAATGCCTCTAATACCAAACCTGAGATACTTCCGATAGCATGAGATGTGATATCTCAATGCTTCTAATACCAAACCTGAGATCCTTCCTATAAGATGAGATGTGATTTCCAAATCCTTCCCCTTCCAAACCTGAGACCCTCCCTTTAGCATGAGATGTGATATCCAACTCCTTCCCATTCCAATCCTGAGACCCATCTGATAGCATGAGATGTGATATTTCAATGCCTCTAATACCAAACCTGAGATCCTACCTCTAACATGAAATGTGATATCCATCTCCTTCCCTTTCCAAACCTGGGACCCTGCCTATAGCATGAGATTTGATATCCAAGTCCTTTCCATTCCAATCCTGAGACCCTTCCTATAGCATGTGATGTGATATCTCAATGCTTATACCAAACCTGAGACCCTTCCTATGGCATGAGATGTCATATACAACTCCTTCCCATTCCAATCCTGAGACCCTTCCTATAGCATGAGATGTGATATCTCAATGCTTATACCAAACCTGAGACCCTTCCTATAGCATGAGATGTGATATCCAACTTCTTCCCATTCCAATCCTGAGACCCTTCCTATAACATGAGATGTGATGTCGCAATGCTTCTAATACCAAACCTGAGATCTTTCCTATAACATGAGATGTGATATCCAACTCCTTCCCATTCCAATCCTGAGACCCTTCCTATAGCATGAGATGTGATATCACAATGCTTATACCAAACCTGAGACCGTTCCTATAGCTTGAGATGTGATATCCAACTCCTTCCCATTCCAATCCTGAGACCCTTCCTATAGCATGAGATGTGATATCTCAAGGCCTCTAATACCAAACCTGAGATCGTTCCTCTAACATGAAATGTGATATCCAACTCCTTCCCCTTGCAAACCAGAGAGCCTTCCTATAACATGAGATGTGATATCCAACTCCTTCCCATTCCAATCCTGAGACCCTTATGATAGCATGAGATGTGATATCTCAATACCTCTAATACCAAACCTGAGATACTTACGATAGCATGAGATGTGATATCTCAATGCTTCTAATACCAAACCTGAGATCCTTCCTATAACATGAGATGTGATTTCCAAATCCTTCCCCTTCCAAACCTGAGACCCTCCCTTTAGCATGAGATGTGATATCCAACTCCTTCCCATTCCAATCCTGAGACCCTTCTGATAGCATGAGATGTGATATTTCAATGCCTCTAATACCAAACCTGAGATCCTACCTCGAACATGAAATGTGATATCCATCTCCTTCCCTTTCCAAACCTGAGACCCTGCCTATAGCATGAGATGTGATATCCAAGTCCTTTCCATTCCAATCCTGAGACCCTTCCTATAGCATGTGATGTGATATCTCAATGCTTATACCAAACCTGAGACCCTTCCTATGGCATGAGATGTCATATACAACTCCTTCCCATTCCAAACCTGAGACCCTTCCTATAGCATGAGATGTGATATCTCAATGCTTATACCAAACCTGAGACCCTTCTTATAGCATGAGATGTGATATCCAACTTCTTCCCATTCCAATCCTGGGACCCTTCCTATAACATGAGATGTGATGTCGCAATGCTTCTAATACCAAACCTGAGATCTTTCCTATAACATGAGATGTGATATCCAACTCCTTCCCATTCCAATCCTGAGACCCTTCCTATAGCATGAGATGTGATATCACAATGCTTATACCAAACCTGAGACCGTCCCTTTAGCTTGAGATGTGATATCCAACTCCTTCCCATTCCAATCCTGAGACCCTTCCTATAGCATGAGATGTGATATCTCAAGGCCTCTAATACCAAACCTGAGATCGTTCCTCTAACATGAAATGTGATATCCAACTCCTTCCCCTTCCAAACCTGAGAGCCTTCCTATAGCATGAGATATGATAGCCAAGTCCTTCCAATTCCAATCCTGAGACCCTTCCTATAACATGAAATGTGATATCCAACTCCTTCCCATTCCAACCTGAGACCCTTCCTATAACATGAGATGGGATATCCAACTCATTCCCATTCCAATCCTGAGACCCTTCCGATAGCAGAGATGTGATATCTCAATGCTTATACCAAACCTGAGACCCTTCCTATGGCCTGAGATGTCATATACAACTCCTTCCCATTCCAATCCTGAGACCCTTCCTATAGCATGAGATGTGATATCTCAATGCTTATACCAAATCTGAGACCCTTCCTATAGCATGAGATGTGATATCCAACTCCTTCCCATTCCAATCCTGAGACCCTTCCTATAGCATGAGATGTGATGCCTCAATGCTTCTAATACCAAACCTGAGATCCTTCCTATAACATGAGATGTGATATCCAACTCCTTCCCATTCCAATCCTGAGACCCTTATGATAGCATGAGATGTGATATCTCAATGCCTCTAATACCAAACCTGAGATACTTCCGATAGCATGAGATGTGATATCTCAATGCTTCTAATACCAAACCTGAGATCCTTCCTATAACATGAGATGTGATTTCCAAATCCTCCCCCTTCCAAACCTGAGACCCTCCCTTTAGCATGAGATGTGATATCCAACTCCTTCCCATTCCAATCCTGAGACCCTTCTGATAGCATGAGATGTGATATCTCAATGCCTCTAATTCCAAACCTGAGATCCTACCTCTAACATGAAATGTGATATCCATCTCCTTCCCTTTCCAAACCTGAGACCCTGCCTATAGCATGAGATGTGATATCCAAGTCCTTCCCATTCCAATCCTGAGACCCTTCCTATAGCATGTGATGTGATATCTCAATGCTTATACCAAACCTGAGACCCTTCCTATGGCATGAGATGTCATATACAACTCCTTCCCATTCCAATCCTGAGACCCTTCCTATAGCATGAGATGTGATATCTCAATGCTTATACCAAACCTGAGACCCTTCCTATAGCATGAGATGTGATATCCAACTTCTTCCCATTCCAATCCTGAGACCCTTCCTATAACATGAGATGTGATGTCTCATTGCTTCTAATACCAAACCTGAGATCTTTCCTATAACATGAGATGTGATATCCAACTCCTTCCCATTCCAATCCTGAGACCCTTCCTATAGCATGAGATGTGATATCTCAAGGCCTCTAATACCAAACCTGAGATCCTTCCTCTAACATGAAATGTGATATCCAACTCTTTCCCCTTCCAAACCTGATAGCCTTCCTATAGCATGAGATATGATATCCAAATCCTTCCCATTCCAATCCTGAGACCCTTCCTATAACATGAAATGTGATATCCTACTCCTTCCCATTCCATCCTGGGACCCTTCCTATATCATGAGATGGGATATCTCAATGCTTCTAATACCAAACCTGAGACCCTTCCTATAACATGAGATGGGAATATCCAACTCCTTCCCATTCCAATCCTGAGACCCTTCCGATAGCAGAGATGTGATATCTCAATGCTTATACCAAACCTGAGATCCTTCCTAAAACATGAGATGTGATATCCAACTCCTTCCCATTCCAATCCTGAGACACTTCCTATAGCATGAGATGTGATATCTCAATGCTTATACCAAATCTGAGACCCTTCCTATAGCATGAGATGTGATATCCAACTCCTTCCCATTCCAATCCTGAGACCCTTCCTATAGCATGAGATTTGATATCTCAAGGCCTCTAATACCAAACCTGAGATCCTTCCTCTAACATGAAATGTGATATCCAACTCTTTCCCCTTCCAAACCTGAGAGCCTTCCTATAGCATGAGATATGATAGCCAAGTCCTTCCAATTCCAATCCTGAGACCCTTCCTATAACATGAAATGTGATATCCAACTCCTTCCCATTCCAACCTGAGACCCTTCCTATAGCATGAGATGGGATATCTCAATGCTTCTAATACCAAACCTGAGACTCTTCCTATAACATGAGATGGGATATCCAACTCATTCCCATTCCAATCCTGAGACCCTTCCGATAGCAGAGATGTGATATCTCAATGCTTATACCAAACCTGAGACCCTTCCTATGGCCTGAGATGTCATATACAACTCCTTCCCATTCCAATCCTGAGACCCTTCCTATAGCATGAGATGTGATATCTCAATGCTTATACCAAATCTGAGACCCTTCCTATAGCATGAGATGTGATATCCAACTCCTTCCCATTCCAATCCCGAGACCCTTCCTATAGCATGAGATGTGATGTCTCAATGCTTCTAATACCAAACCTGAGATCCTTCCTATAACATGAGATGTGATTTCCAAATCCTCCCCCTTCCAAACCTGAGACCCTCCCTTTAGCATGAGATGTGATATCCAACTCCTTCCCATTCCAATCCTGAGACCCTTCTGATAGCATGAGATGTGATATCTCAATGCCTCTAATTCCAAACCTGAGATCCTACCTCTAACATGAAATGTGATATCCATCTCCTTCCCTTTCCAAACCTGAGACCCTGCCTATAGCATGAGATGTGATATCTCAAGGCCTCTAATACCAAACCTGAGATCCTTCCTCTAACATGAAATGTGATATCCAACTCTTTCCCCTTCCAAACCTGAGAGCCTTCCTATAGCATGAGATATGATATCCAAATCCTTCCCATTCCAATCCTGAGACCCTTCCTATAACATGAAATGTGATATCCTACTCCTTCCCATTCCATCCTGGGACCCTTCCTATATCATGAGATGGGATATCTCAATGCTTCTAATACCAAACCTGAGACCCTTCCTATAACATGAGATGGGAATATCCAACTCCTTCGCATTCCAATCCTGAGACCCTTCCGATAGCAGAGATGTGATATCTCAATGCTTATACCAAACCTGAGATCCTTCCTATAACATGAGATGTGATATCCAACTCCTTCCCATTCCAATCCTGAGACACTTCCTATAGCATGAGATGTGATATCCAACTCCTTCCCATTCCAATCCTGAGACCCTTCCTATAGCCTGAGATGTGATATCTGAATGCCTCTAATACCAAACCTGAGATCCTTCCTCTAACATGAAATGTGATTTCCAACTCCTTCACTTTCCAAACCTGAGAGCCTATCTATAGCATGAGATGTGATATCCAAGTCCTTCCCATTCCAATCCTTAGACCCTTCCTACAGCATGCAATATGATATCTCAATGATTCTAATAAAAAACCTGAGACCCGTCCTATAACATGAGATGGATATCCAACTCCTTCCCATTCCAATCCTGAGACACTTCCGAAAGCAGAGATGTGATATCTCAATGTTTATACCAAACCTGAGACCCTTCCTATAACATGAGATGTGATATCCAACTCCTTCCCGTTCCAAACCTGAGACCCTTCCTTTAGCATGAGATGTGATATCCAGCTCCTTCCCATTCCAATCCTGAGACACTTCCGATAGCATGAGATGTGATATCTCAATGCTTCTAATATCAAAACTGAGACCCTCCCTATAGCATGATATGTGATATCTAAGTCCTTCCCATTCCAATCCTGAGACCCTTCCTATAGCATGAGATGTGATATCTCAATGCTTCTACCAAACCTGAGACCCTTCCTTTAGCATGAGATGTGATATCCAACTCCTTCCCATTCCAATCCTGAGACCCTTCCTATAGCATGAGAGGTGATATCTCAATACTTCTAATACCAAACCTGAGATCCTTCCGATAACATGAGATGTGATATCTCAATACTTCTAATACCAAACCTGAGATCCATCCTATAACATGAGATGTGATATCCAAATCCTTCCCCTTCCAAACCTGAGACCCTCCCTTTAGCATGAGATGTGATATCCAAATCCTTCCCATTCCAATCCTGAGACCCTTCTGATAGCATAAGATATGATATCTCAATGCTTCTATACCAAACCTGAGATCCTTCCGATAGCATGAGATGTGATATCTCAATACTTCTAATACCAAACCTGAGATCCTTCCTATAACATGAGATGTGATATCCAAATCCTTATCTTCCAAACCTGAGACCCTCCCTTTAGCATGAGATGTGATATCCAACTCCTTCCCATTCCAATCCTGAGACTCTTCTGATAGCATAAGATATGATATCTCAATGCTTCTATACCAAACCTGAGATCCTTCTGATAGCATGAGATGTGATATCTCAATACTTCTAATACCAAACCTGAGATCCTACCTCTAACATGAAATGTGATATCCAACTCTTTCCCCTTGCAAACCTGAGAGCCTTCCTATAGCATGAGATGTGATATCCAAGTCCTTCCCATTCCAATCCTGAGACCCTTCCTATAACATGAGATGTGATATCCAACTCCTTCCCATTCCAACCTGAGACCCTTCCTATAGCATGAGATGGGATATCCAACTCCTTCCAAATCCAATCCCGATACCCTTCCGATAGCATGAGATCTGATATCCCAATGCTTCTACCAAACCTGAGACCCATACTATGGCATGAGATGTGATATCAAACTCCTTCCCATTCTAATCCTGAGACCCTTCCTATAGCTTGAGATGTGATATCCAACTCCTTCCCATTCCAATTCTGAGACCCTTCCTATACCATGAGACTTGATATCTCAATGCTTCTAATACCAAACCTGAGACCCGTCCTATAACATGAGATGTGATATCCAAATCCTTCCCCTTCCAAACCTTAGACCCTTCCGATAGCAGAGATGTGATATCTCAATGCTTATACCAAACCTGAGATCCTTCCTATAACATGAGATGTGATATCCAACTCCTTCCCATTCCAATCTCATGATATCGGAAGGGTCTCAGGATTGGAATGGGAAGGAGTTGGATATCACATCTCATGATAAAGGAAGGGTCTAAGGTTTGGAAGGGGAAGGATTTGGATATCACATCTCATGTTATATTACGGGTCTCAGGTTTGGTATTAGAAGCATTGAGATATCAAGTCTCATAGTATAGGAAGGGTCTCAGAATTGGAATGGGAAGGAGTTGGATATCACATCTCAAGCTATAGGAAGGGTCTCAGGATTGGAATGGGAAGGACTTGGATATCACATCTCATGCTATAGGAAGGCTCTCAGGTTTGGAAGGGGAAAGAGTTGGATATCACATTTCATGTTAGAGGTAGGATCTCAGGTTTGGTATTAGAGGCATTGAGATATCACATCTCATGCTATCAGAAGGGTCTCAGGAATGGAATGGGAAGGAGTTGGATATCACATCTCATGCTAAAGGGAGGGTCTCAGGTTTGGAAGGGGAAGGATTTGGATATCACATCTCATGTTATAGGAAGGATCTCAGGTTTGGTATTAGAAGCATTGAGATATCACATCTCATGCTATCGGAAGGATCTCAGGTTTGGTATTAGAAGCATTGAGATATCACATCTCATGCTATCAGAAGAGTCTCAGGATTGGAATAGGAAGGAGTTGGATATCACATCTCATGCTAAAGGGAGGGTCTCAGGTTTGGAAGGGGAAGGATTTGGATATCACATCTCATGTTATCGGAAGGATCTCACGTTTGGTATTAGAAGCATTGAGATATCACATCTCATGCTATCGGAAGGATCTCAGGTTTGGTATTAGAAGCATTGAGATATCACATCTCATGCTATCAGAAGAGTCTCAGGATTGGAATAGGAAGGAGTTGGATATCACATCTCATGCTAAAGGGAGGGTCTCAGGTTTGGAAGGGGAAGGATTTGGATATCACATCTCATGCTAAAGGAAGGGTCTCAGGATTGGAATGGGAAGGAGTTGGATATCACATCTCATGCTATAGGGAGGGTCTCAGGATTGGAATGGGAAGGACTTAGATATCACATATCATGCTATAGGGAGGGTCTCAGTTTTGATATTAGAAGCATTGAGATATCACATCTCATGCTATCGGAAGTGTCTCAGGATTGGAATGGGAAGGAGCTGGATATCACATCTCATGCTAAAGGAAGGGTCTCAGGTTTGGAACGGGAAGGATTTGGATATCACATCTCATGTTATAGGAAGGGTCTCAGGTTTGGTATAAGCATTGAGATATCACATCTCTGCTATCGGAAGAGTCTCAGGATTGGAATGGGAAGGAGTTGAATATCCCATCTCATGTTATAGGACGGGTCTCAGGTTTGTTATTAGAATCATTGAGATATCATATTGCATGCTGTAGGAAGGGTCTAAGGGTTGGAATGTGAAGGACTTGGATATCACATCTCATGCTATAGATAGGCTCTTAGGTTTGGAAAGGGAAGGAGTTGGATATCACATTTCATGTTAGAGGAAGGATCTCAGGTTTGGTATTAGAAGCATAGAGATATCACATCTCATGCTATAGGAAGGGTCTCAGGATTGGAATGGGAAGCAGTTGGATATCACATCTCATGCTATAGGAAGTGTCTCAGGATTGGAATGGGAAGGACTTGGGTATCACATCTCATGCTATAGGGAGGGTCTCAAGTTTGATATTAGAAGCATTGAGATATCACATCTCATGCTATAGGAAGGGTCTCAGGATTGGAATGGGAAGGAGTTGGATATCACATCTCATGCTATAGGAAGGGTCTCAGGTTTGGTATAAGCAGTGAGATATCACATCTCATGCTATAGGAAGTGTCTCAGGATTGGAATGGGAAGGAGTTGGATATCACATCTCATGTTATAGGAAGGATCTCAGGTTTGGTATAAGCATTGAGATCTCACATCTCTGCTATCAGAAAGGTCTCAGGATTGGAATGGGAAGGAGTTGGATATTCCCATCTCATGTTATAGGGAGGGTCTCAAGTTTGATATTAGAAGCATTGAGATATCACATTTCATGATATCGGAAGGGTCTCAAGATTGGAATGGGAAGGAGTTGGCTATCACATCTCATGATAAAGGAAGGGTCTAAGGTTTGGAAGGGGAAGGATTTGGATATCACATCTCATGTTATAGGACGGGCCTCAGGTTTGGTATTAGAAGCATTGAGATATCAAGTCTCATGGTATAGGAAGGGTCTCAGAATTGGAATGGGAAGGAGTTGGATATCACATCTCAAGCTATAGGAAGGGTCTCAGGATTAGAATGGGAAGGAGTTTGATATCACATCTCATGCCATAGTATGGGTCTCCGGTTTGGTAGAAGCATTGGGATATCAGATCTCATGCTATCGGAAGGGTATCGGGATTGGATTTGGAAGGAGTTGGATATCCCATCTCATGCTATAGGAAGGGTTTCAGGTTGGAATGGGAAGGAGTTGGATATCACATCTCATGTTATAGGAAGGGTCTCAGGATTGGAATGGGAAGGACTTGGATATCACATCTCATGCTATAGGAAGGCTCTCAGGTTTGCAAGGGGAAAGAGTTGGATATCACATTTCATGTTAGAGGTAGGATCTCAGGTTTGGTATTAGAAGTATTGAGATATCACATCTCATGCTATCAGAAGGATCTCAGGTTTGGTATAGAAGCATTGAGATATCATATCTTATGCTATCAGAAGAGTCTCAGGATTGGAATGGGAAGGAGTTGGATATCACATATCATGCTAAAGGGAGGGTCTCAGGTTTGGAAGATAAGGATTTGGATATCACATCTCATGTTATAGGAAGGATCTCAGGTTTGGTATTAGAAGTATTGAGATATCACATCTCATGCTATCGAAAGGATCTCAGGTTTGGTATAGAAGCATTGAGATATCATATCTTATGCTATCAGAAGGGTCTCAGGATTGGAATGGGAAGGAATTGGATATCACATCTCATGCTAAACTGAGGGTCTCAGGTTTGGAAGGGGAAGGATTTGGATATCACATCTCATGTTATAGGATGGATCTCAGGTTTGGTATTAGAAGTATTGAGATATCACATCTCATGTTATCGGAAGGATCTCAGGTTTGGTATTAGAAGTATTGAGATATCACATCTCATGTTATCGGAAGGATCTCAGGTTTGGTATTAGAAGTATTGAGATATCACCTCTCATGCTAAAGGAAGGGTCTCAGGTTTGGTAGAAGCATTGAGATATCACATCTCATGCTATAGGAAGGGTCTCAGGATTGGAATGGGAAGGACTTAGATATCACGTATCATGCTATAGGGAGGGTCTCAGTTTTGATATTAGAAGCATTGAGATATCACATCTCATGCTATCGGAAGTGTCTCAGGATTGGAATGGGAAGGAGCTGATATCACATCTCATGCTAAAGGAAGGGTCTCAGGTTTGGAACGGGAAGGAGTTGGATATCACATCTCATGTTATAGGAAGGGTCTCAGGTTTGGTATAAACATTGAGATATCACATCTCTGCTATCGGAAGTGTCTCAGGATTGGAATGGGAAGGAGTTGGATATCCCATCTCATGTTATAGGACGGGTCTCAGGTTTTTTATCAGAATCATTGAGATATCATATTGCATGCTGTAGGAAGGGTCTAAGGATTGGAATGGGAAGGACTTGGATATCACATCTCATGCTATAGATAGGCTCTCAGGTTTGGAAAGTGAAGGAGTTGGATATCACATTTCATGTTAGAGGAAGGATCTCAGGTTTGGTATTAGAGGCATTGAGATATCACATCTCAGGCTATAGGAAGGGTCTCAGGATTGGAATGGGAAGGAGTTGGATATCACATCTCATGCTATAGGAAGGGTCTCAGGTTTGGTATAAGCATTGAGATATCACATCTCATGCTATAGGAAGGGTCCAGGATTGGAATGGAAGGAGTTGGATATCACATCTCATGTTATAGGAAGGATCTCAGGTTTGGTATTAGAAGCATTGAGACATCACATCTCATGCTATAGGAAGGGTCTCAGGATTGGAATGGGAAGGAGTTGGATATCACATCTCATGCTATAGGAAGGGTCTCAGGATTGGAATGGGAAGGAGTTGAATATGACATCTCATGCCGTAGGAAGGGTCTCAGGTTTGGTATAAACATTGAGATATCACATTTCCGCTATCAAAAGGGTCTCAGGATTGGAATGGGAAGGAGTTGGATATCCCATCTCATGTTATAGGAAGAGTCTCAGGTTTGGTATTAGAAGCATTGAGATATCACATCTCATGCTATAGGAAGTGTCTCAGGATTGGAATGGGAAGGAGTTGGATATCACATCTCATGCTATGGGAAGGGTCTCAGGTTTGGTATAAGCAGTGAGATATCACATCTCATGCTATAGGAAGTGTCTCAGGATTGGAATGGGAAGGAGTTGGATATCACATCTCATTTTATAGGAAGGATCTCAGGTTTGGTATAAGCATTGAGATATCACATCTCTGCTATCGGAAGGGTCTCAGGATTGGAATGGGAATGAGTTGGATATTCCCATCTCATGTTATAGGAAGGGTCTCAGGTTTGGTATTAGAAGCATTGAGATATCACATCTCATGCTATAGGAAGGGTCTCAGGATTGGAATGGGAAGGACTTGGATATCACATCTCATGCTATAGGGAGGGTCTCAAGTTTGATATTAGAAGCTTTGAGATATCACATCTCATGATATCGGAAGGGTCTCAGGATTGGAATGGGAAGGAGTTGGATATCACATCTCATGATAAAGGAAGGGTCTAAGGTTTGGAAGGGGAAGGATTTGGATATCACATCTCATGTTATATTACGGGTCTCAGGTTTGGTATTAGAAGCATTGAGATATCAAGTCTCATAGTATAGGAAGGGTCTCAGAATTGGAATGGGAAGGAGTTGGATATCACATCTCAAGCTATAGGAAGGGTCTCAGGATTGGAATGGGATACCCTTCCGATAGCATGAGATGTGATATCCCAATGCTTATACCAAACCTGAGACCCATACTATTGCATGAGATGTGATATCAAACTCCTTCCCATTCCAATCCTGAGACCCTTCCTATAGCTTGAGATGTGATATCCAACTCTTTCTGATTCCAATTCTGAGACCCTTCCTATACCATGAGACTTGATATCTCAGTGCTTCTAATACCAAACCTGAGACCTGTCCTATAACATGAGATGTGATATCCAAATCCTTCCCCTTCAAACCTTAGACCCTTCCTTTATCATGAGATGTGATATCCAACTCCTTCCCATTCCAATCCTGAGACCCTTCCGATATCGTGAGATGTGATATCTCAATGCTTCTAATATCAAACTTGAGACCCTCCCTATAGCATGAGATGTGATATCCAAGTCCTTCCCATTCCAATCCTGAGACCCTTCCTATAGCATGAGATGTGATATCTCAATGCTTCTAATACCAAACCTGAGACCCTTCCTATAACATGAGATGGGAATATCCAACTCTTCCCATTCCAATCCTGAGACCCTTCCGATAGAAGAGATGTGATATCTCAATGCTCATACCAAACCTGAGATCCTTCCTATAGCATGAGATGTGATATCCTACTCCTTCCCATTCCAATCCTGAGACCCTTCCTATAGCATAAGATGTGATATCTCAATGCTTCTAATATCAAACTTGAGACCCTCCCTATAGCATGAGATGTGATATCCAAGTCCTTCCCATTCCAATCCTGAGACACTTCCTATAGCATGAGATGTGATATCTCAATGCTTCTAATACCAAACCTGAGACTCTTCCTATACATGAGATGGGATATCCAACTCCTTCCCATTCCAATCCTTAGACCCTTCCGATAGCAGAGATGTGATATCTCAAAGCTTATACCAAACCTGAGACCCTTCCTATGGCTTGAGATGTCATATACAACTCCTTCCCATTCCAATCCTGAGACCCTTCCGATAGCATGAGATGTGATATCTCAATGCTTATACCAAGCCTGAGACCCTTCCTATAGCATGAGATGTGATATACAACTCCTTCCCATTCCAATCCTGAGACCCTTCCTATAGCATGAGATGTGATGTCTCAATGCTTCTAATACCAAACCTGAGATCCTTCGTTTAACATGAGATGTGATATCCAACTCCTTCCATTCCAATCCTGAGACCCTTCCTATAGCATGAGATGTGATATCTCAATGCTTATACCAAACCTGAGACCCTTCCTATAGCATGAGATGTGATATCCAACTCCTTCCCATTCCAATCCTGAGACCCTTCCTATAGCATCAGATGTGATATCTCAATGCCTCTAATACCAAACCTGAGATCCTTCCTCTAACATGAAATGTGATATCCAACTCCTTCACTTTCCAAACCTGAGAGCCTATCCATAGCATGAGATGTGATATCCAAGTCCTTCCCATTCCAATCCTTAGACCCTTCCTACAGCATGCAATATATATGATATCTCAATGATTCTAATAACAATCCTGAGACCCGTCCTATAACATGAGATGGGATATCCAACTCCTTCCCATCCCAATCCTGAGACACTTCCGATTGCAGAGATGTGATATCTCAATGCTTATACCAAACCTGAGACTCTTCCTATAACATGAGATGTGATATCTGTTAGGAAAGATTTCGTAATTGTAGGTAATTTTCCTTCCATGTGGCAACCCCTAAACTTTTTGCTGTTGTTTTTCACCTTGTTCTCGACTTTGCCAGAGAAGTGCAGCCTTCTGCCGCACTCCTCTGGGCTTTCGCTCCTTTCTTACGGGGAAACTTGCATGGCCTTAAGACAGTCAGTACCGGGAAACGCTGTTTTCCGTAGTTTCTTTTATCATGTTGCGGCTTTCGTGCAACATGACACAAGAGGGCACTGTAAGCTAAGTTACTGCTCTCTTGGGATTCTAGCCTTCTACAGGCCCTAGATACTCTTTCAGGATTGTAACTGATCGGTGCAAGTGATTCACGGACGGTGAATGGTGGCAGCGATCGTTTCTTGTGTTTTGAGCTCCTTTTGGCGTTCTAAGCGCGTTTCTCGCACTTAACCCAAAATGATGGCCTGGCTCCCAAAATTGGCCAGACCACGAGGCTCCTTTATCCTGTCCGCTGACCGTCTTGCTCCCTTCACCTTCCCCAGGTCGAGCCGACCCGGGGCCTTCCTTATTTGGGCATGTACTTTCCCGCGAAACACGGATGCTTTCGCGGGCTTCTACATGTCTTGTGTGTGCCTCCAGGATGTGGGCTGGGATGTCTGGTCCCGTGTGAATGCCTGGGACCACCGTGGTCCGTGATAGGTCCACGAATGGTGTGAGTGTTGATGAGCGGATCTCCCATTGGGTCCCCACCGTTTTGGCACGAAGGGAACCGTGGATAAGAGGGGGCTGGAAACACCACTACCATGTCGATCTCCTGAGTTCTCACGAACGAAGGAATACAGGAGCCAAGTATCCTGCAACCAAGAGGCTGAACCGAGGAATCGCTGGTGACCCGCTGAAGGACTGCTCCTCTGCACTGCTGTCGCCTTGTGAAACCCTTTTCACCTTTGATCGAACCAGAAGGCCTGTACTAGTACTTCGACCCTTGGAATAGCGGGGACAGCTATTCTCGGCATCTTCACCAGCTCCTGCTAGTAAGCCTTCGGAAGCGTCTCTGGCCCATCCAGCAGACTGACCAGCCTACACAGGAGTCTTGCTCTGTAACTGCCACCAGGTTGTGTAGTATATCGAGTCCTTGTCACTCTCACACGATTCGTACACTTGGCGTTCCCAGGTCTGAAGTGAGTAGTGTACATTTGGCTCAGATACACACGGCCGCTCCGTTGCCCTGCTGTGGTAACAAACTGTGCGGGTTCCTTCGTTTGGGACGTCTTTTACTCAACTCTGCTGCTGCAGACTCAACACGACGACGAGACATCCCCTGCTCTTCTGAACCTGCCAGCGACTGAAACTGACGTGGAGAAGCCTGGGTCTGCTTGCATCGGGGACCGGTGAGTAGCATAGCTAGGAACTGGTCGCCCTCCTGCAGGAACCCATAGCTTTTCCCCGCTGTGTCAAAACAGCATGCCTTTCCGTACTCGCGCTCTGCTTCTGCCCTTGAGTCGCGGAACACTGTTCTTCTTCGTTTGTGCACTAAACTGAACTGCCTGATCTCCCTCGAAGAGACTCCCCTTTTGCCCGTTGGCACCAGCGTGTGCAGGTACTTTTGAGCACAAGGCTCCACTCTTCGTAGGGCTCGGACTTCCTTTTAGTTAGGTGCCTCTGAAGGCGGACTGGGTCTAAGCATTATTTCGCACTGCCTGTTTTCCTTCCCTTTTAGGTGGACTACACATTTCGTGCATCTAACGCTTGAGACTTGTTTGTATTTGTATATATATTGTATTGGTATGGTATGTGTTGGTTTACTAGAGTTGTATTGTGATTTCTCGCTACGGTCATTGTTTTAAAGGCCTTGGAATAAATGTGTATATATTTTTAATATAGCACCTGTTTGGAGTAGTTTGTAAGTGTCCTTGCTTTGTGTGCTCATTGCGGGCTTTCAGTCACCCTCACCTCTCTTGAGACCTAGTCTTGACCGCCGCGATCGCTACCTTGATTGGTCTGGCTTGTCCAGAGGTTACCCTGTTCCAAGAAATTAGGTTGGCCATCTGAACTTCTGCGCCACCAGGACAGAGTTCAGAAATCCGTCTTAACAATATCCAACTCCTTCCCATTCCAAACCTGAGACCCTTCCTATAGCATGAGATGTGATATCCAACTCCTTCCCATCCCAATCCTGAGACATTTACGATTGCAGAGATGTGATATCTCAATGCTTATACAAAACCTGAGACTCTTCCTATAACATGAGATGTGATATCCAACTCCTTCCCGTTCCAAACCTGAGACCCTTCCTATAGCATGAGATGTGATATCCAACTCCTTCCCATTCCAATCCTGAGACCCTTCCGATAGCATGAGATGTGATATCTCAATGCTTCTAATACCAAACCTGAGATCCTTCCTATAACATGTGATGTGATATCCAAATTCTTCCCCTTCCAAACCTGAGACCCTCCCTTTAGCATGAGATGTGATATCCAACTCCTTCCCATTCCAATCCTGAGACCCTTCTGATAGCATGAGATGTGATATCTCAATGCCTCTAATACCAAACCTGAGATCCTTCCTATAACATGAGATGTGATATCCAAATCCTTCCCCTTCCAAACCTGAGACCCACCCTTTAGCATGAGATGTGATATCCAACTCCTTCCCATTCCAATCCTGAGACCCTTCTGATAGCATGAGATGTGATATCTCAATGCCTCTAATACCAAACCTGATATCCTACCTCTAACATGAAATGTGATATCCAACTCCTTCCCTTTCCAAACCTGAGACCCTGCCTATAGCATGAGATGTGATATCCAAGTCCTTCCCATTCCAATCCTGAGACCCTTCCTATAGCATGTGATGTGATATCTCAATGCTTATACCAAACCTGAGACCCTTCCTATGGCATGAGATGTCATATACAACTCCTTCCCATTCCAATCCTGAGACCCTTCCTATAGCATGTGATGTGATATCTCAATGCTTATACCAAACCTGAGACCCTTCCTATAGCTTGAGATGTGATATCCAACTCCTTCCCATTCCAATCCTGAGACCCTTCCTATAGTATGAGATGTGATATCTCAATACTTCTAATACCAAACCTGAGATCCTTCCGATAACATGAGATGTGATATCCAAATCCTTCCCCTTCCAAACCTGAGACCCTCCCTTTAGCATGAGATGTGATATCCAACTCCTTCCCATTCCAATCCTGAGACCCTTCTGATAGCATGAGATGTGATATCTCAATGCTTCTAATACCAAACCTGAGATCCTTCCGATAGCATGAGATGTGATATCTCAATGCTTCTAATACCAAACCTGAGCTCCTTCTTATAACATGAGATGTGATATGCAAATCCTTCCCCTTCCAAACCTGAGACCCTCCCTTTAGCATTAGATGTGATATCCAACTCCTTCCCATTCCAATCCTGAGACCCTTCTGATAGCATGAGATGTGATATCTCAATGCCTCTAATACCAAACCTGAGATCCTACCTCTAACATGAAATGTGATATCCAACTCTTTCCCCTTCCAAACCTGAGAGCCTTCCTATAGCATGAGATGTGATATCCAACTCCTTCCCGTTCCAAACCTGAGACCCTTCCTATAGCATGAGATGTGATATCCAACTCCTTCCCATCCCAATCCTGAGACATTTCCGATTGCAGAGATGTGATATCTCAATGCTTATACCAAACCTGAGACTCTTCCTATAACATGAGATGTGATATCCAACTCCTTCCCGTTCCAAACCTGAGACCCTTCCTATAGCATGAGATGTGATATCCAACTCCTTCCCATTCCAATCCTGAGACCCTTCCGATAGCATGAGATGTGATATCTCAATGCTTCTAATACCAAACCTGAGATCCTTCCTATAACATGTGATGTGATATCCAAATTCTTCCCCTTCCAAACCTGAGACCCTCCCTTTAGCATGAGATGTGATATCCAACTCCTTCCCATTCCAATCCTGAGACCCTTATGATAGCATGAGATGTGATATCTCAATGCCTCTAATACCAAACCTGAGATCCTTCCTATAACATGAGATGTGATATCCAAATCCTTCCCCTTCCAAACCTGAGACTCTCCCTTTAGCATGAGATGTGATATCCAACTCCTTCCCATTCCAATCCTGAGACCCTTCTGATAGCATGAGATGTGATATCTCAATGCCTCTAATACCAAACCTGATATCCTACCTCTAACATGAAATGTGATATCCAACTCCTTCCCTTTCCAAACCTGAGACCCTGCCTATAGCATGAGATGTGATATCCAAGTCCTTCCCATTCCAATCCTGAGACCCTTCCTATAGCATGTGATGTGATATCTCAATGCTTATACCAAACCTGAGACCCTTCCTATGGCATGAGATGTCATATACAACACCTTCCCATTCCAATCCTGAGACCCTTCCTATAGCATGTCATGTGATATCTCAATGCTTATACCAAACCTGAGACCCTTCCTATAGCTTGAGATGTGATATCCAACTCCTTCCCATTCCAATCCTGAGACCCTTCCTATAGCATGAGATGTGATATCTCAATACTTCTAATACCAAACCTGAGATCCTTCCGATAACATGAGATGTGATATCCAAATCCTTCCCCTTCCAAACCTGAGACCCTCCCTTTAGCATGAGATGTGATATCCAACTCCTTCCCATTCCAATCCTGAGACCCTTCTGATAGCATGAGATGTGATATCTCAATGCTTCTAATACCAAACCTGAGATCCTTCCGATAGCATGAGATGTGATATCTCAATGCTTCTAATACCAAACCTGAGCTCCTTCTTATAACATGAGATGTGATATCCAAATCCTTCCCCTTCCAAACCTGAGACCCTCCCTTTAGCATGAAATGTGATATCCAACTCATTCCCATTCCAATCCTGAGACCCTTCTGATAGCATGAGATGTGATATCTCAATGCCTCTAATACCAAACCTGAGATCCTACCTCTAACATGAAATGTGATATCCAACTCTTTCCCCTTCCAAACCTGAGAGCCTTCCTATAGCATGAGATGTGATATCCAAGTCCTTCCCATTCCAATCCTGAGACCCTTCCTATAACATGAGATGTGATATCCAACTCCTTCCCATTCCAACCTGAGACCCTTTCTATAGCATGAGATGGGATATCCAACTCCTTCCAAATCCAATCCTGATACCCTTCCGATAGCATGAGATGTGATATCCCAATGCTTATACCAAACCTGAGACCCATACTATGGCATGAGATGTGATATCAAACTCCTTCCCATTCCAATCCTGAGACCCTTCCTATAGCTTGAGATGTGATATCCAACTCCTTCCCATTCTAATTCTGAGACCCTTCCTATACCATGAGACTTGATATCTCAATGCTTCTAATACCAAACCTGAGACCCGCCCTATAACATGAGATGTGATATCCAAATCCTTCCCCTTCCAAACCTTAGACCCTTCCTTTATCATGAGATGTGATATCCAACTCCTTCCCATTCCAATCCTGAGACCCTTCCGATATCATGAGATGTGATATCTCAATGCTTCTAATATCAAACTTGAGACCCTCCCTATAGCATGAGATGTGATATCCAAGTCCTTCCCATTCCAATCCTGAGACCCTTCCTATAGCATGAGATGTGATGTCTCAATGCTTCTAATACCAAACCTGAGACCCTTCCTATAACATGAGATGGGAATATCCAACTCCTTCCCATTCCAATCCTGAGACCCTTCCGATAGCAGAGATGTGATATCTCAATGCTTATACCAAACCTGAGATCCTTCCTATAACATGAGATGTGATATCCAACTCCTTCCCATTCCAATCCTGAGACACTTCCTATAGCATGAGATGTGATATCTCACTGCTTATACCAAACCTGAGATCCATCCTATAGCATGAGATGTGATATCCAACTCCTTCCCATTCCAATCCTGAGACCCTTCCTATAGCATATGTGATATCTCAATGCTTCTAATATCAAACGTGAGATCCTCCCTATAGCATGAGATGTGATATCCAAGTCCTTCCCATTCCAATCCTGAGACACTTCCTATAGCATGAGATGTGATATCTCAATGCTTCTAATACCAAACCTGAGACTCTTCCTATAACATGAGATGGGATATCCAACTCCTTCCCATTCCAATCCTGAGACCTTTCCGATAGCAGAGATGTGATATCTCAATGCTTATACCAAACCTGAGACCCTTCCTACGGCATGAGATGTCATATACAACTCCTTCCCATTCCAATCCTGAGACCCTTCCTATAGCATGAGATGTGATATCTCAATGCTTATAGCAAACCAGAGACCCTTCATATAGCATGAGATGTGATATCCAACTCCTTCCCATTCCAATCCTGAGACCCTTCCTATAGCATGAGATGTGATGTCTCAATGCTTCTAATACCAAACCTGAGATCCTTCATATAACATGAGATGTGATATCCAACTCCTTCCCATTCCAATCCTGAGACCCTTATGATAGCATGAGATGTGATATCTCAATGCCTCTTATACCAAACCTGAGATCCTTCCGATAGCATGAGATGTGATATCTCAATGCTTCTAATACCAAACCTGAGATCCTTCCTATAATATGAGATGTGATTTCCAAATCCTTCCCCTTCCAAACCTGAGACCCTCCCTTTAGCATGAAATGTGATATCCAACTCCTTCCCATTCCAATCCTGAGACCCTTCTGATAGCATGAGATGTGATATCTCAATGCCTCTAATACCAAACCTGAGATCCTACCTCTAACATGAAATGTGATATCCATCTCCTTCCCTTTCCAAACCTGAGACCCTGCCTATAGCATGAGATGTGATATCCAACTCCTTCCCATTCCAATCCTGAGACCCTTCCTATAGCATGTGATGTGATATCTCAATGCTTATACCAAACCTGAGACCCTTCCTATGGCATGAGATGTCATATACAACTCCTTCCCATTCCAACCCTGAGACCCTTCCTATAGCATGAGATGTGATATCTCAATGCTTATACCAAACCTGAGACCCTTCCTATAGCATGAGATGTGATATCCAACTTCTTCCCATTCCAATCCTGAGACCCTTCCTATAGCATGAGATGTGATATCTCAATGCTTATACCAAACCTGAGACCCTTCCTATAGCTTGAGATGTGATATCCAACTCCTTCCCATTCCAATCCTGAGACCCTTCCTATAGCATGAGATGTGATATCTCAAGGCCTCTAATACCAAACCTGAGATCCTTCCTCTAACATGAAATGTGATATCCAACTCCTTCCCCTTCCAAACCTGAGAGCCTTCCTATAGCATGAGATATGATATCCAAGTCCTTCCCATTCCAATCCTGAGACCCTTCCTATAACATGAAATGTGATATCCAACTCCTTCCCATTCTAACCTGAGACCCTTCCTATAGCATGAGATGGGATATCCAACTCCTTCCAAATCCAATACTGATACCCTTCCGATAGCATGAGATGTGATATCCCAATGCTTCTACCAAACCTGAGACCCATACTATGGCATGAGATGTGATATCAAACTCCTTCCCATTCCAATCCTGAGACGCTTCCTATAGCTTGAGATGTGATATCCAACTCCTTCCCATTCCAATTCTGAGACCCTTCTTATACCATGACACTTGATATCTCAATGCTTCTAATACCAAACCTGAGACCCGTCCTATAACATGAGATGTGATATCCAAATCCTTCCCCTTCCAAACCTTAGACCCTTCCTTTATAATGAGATGTGATATCCAACTCCTTTCCATTCCAATCCTGAGACCCTTCCGATATCATGAGATTTGTTATCTCAATGCTTCTAATATCAAACTTGAGACCCTCCCTATAGCATGAGATGTGACATCCAAGTCCTTCCCATTCCAATCCTGAGACCCTTCCTATAGCATGAGATGTGATATCTCAATGCTTCTAATACCAAACCTGAGACCCTTCCTATAACATGAGATGGGATATCCAACTCCTTCCCATTCCAATCCTGAGACCCTTCCGATAGCAGAGATGTGATATCTCAATGCTTATACCAAACCTGAGACCCTTCTTAAGGCCTGAGATGTCATATACAACTCCTTCCCAATGCAATCCTGAGACCCTTCCTATAGCATGAGATGTGATATCTCAATGCTTATACCAAATCTGAGACCCTTCCTATAGCATGAGATGTGATATCCAACACCTTCCCATTCCAATTCTGAGACCCTTCCTATAGCATGAGAAGTGATATCTCCATGCTTATACCAAACCTGAGACCCTTCCTATAGCATGAGATGTGATATCCAAATCCTTCCCATTCCAATCATGAGACCCTTCCTATAGCATGAGATGTGATATTTCAATGCTTATACCAAACCTGAGCCTACCTATAGCATGAGATGTGATATCCAAGTCCATCCCATTCCAATCATTAGACCCTTCCTACAGCATGCGATTGTTAAGACGGATTTCTGAACTCTGTCCTGGTGGCGCAGAAGTTCAGAAGGCCAACCTAATTACTTGGAACAGGGTAACCTCTGGACAAGCCAGACCAATCAAGGTAGCGATCGCGGCGGTCAAGACTAGGTCTCAAGAGGGGTGAGGGTGACTGAAAGCCCGCAATGAGCACACAAAGCAAGAGCGCTTACAAACTACTCCAAACAGTTGTTATATCAAAAATAGATACACATTTATTTTAAGGCCTTTAAAATAATGACCGTAGCGAGAAAATCACAATATCACAATATTAAACCAACACATACCATATCAACACAATATATATACAAATACACAGTCGCAAGCGTTTAAAGCACGAAATATGTAGTCCACCTGCCAGGGAAGGAAAACAGGCAGTGCGATACCGCTTTAGACTCAGTTCGCCTTCAGAGGCACCTACTAGATGGAAGTCCGAGCCCTGCGAAGAGTGGAGCCTTGTGCTCAAAGTACCTGCCACGCCGGTGCCAACGGGCAAAAGGGGAAGCTCTTCGGAGGAAGTCAGGCAGTTCGGGTTAGTGCACAGCAGAAGGAGAACAGGTTCCGTAACTCAAGCGCAGCCTCCACAGCGGGCAGAAGCAGAGCGCGAGTACGGCCAAAAGGGTGCTGTTTTTACACAGCAGGGAAAAGCAATGGGATACTGCAGGAGGGCGACCAGATCCTAGCTAAACTACTCACCGGTCCCCGAAGCAAGCAGACCCAGGCTTCTCCACGTTCGTTTCAGCAGCTGGCAGGTTCAGAAGAGCAGGGAACGCCTCGTAGTCGTGTAGAGCAAAAAGACGTCCCAATCGACGAAACCAGCACAGTTTGTTGCCGCAGCAGGACAACGGAGCGGCCGTGTGTATTCGAGCCAAATGTACACTCCTCCCTTCAGACTTGGGAACGCCAAGTGTACGAAGCGTGGGAGAGTGACAAGGACTCGGAATACAACACAACCTGGCGGCGGTTACAGAGCAGGACTCCCTTGTAAGCTGGTCAGTCAACTGGATGGCCCAGAGACACTTCCGAAGGCTTACTTGGCAGGAGAGGATGAAGTCGCCGGGAATAGCTGTTCCTGCTATTCCAAAGGTCGAAGCACCAGTACAGGCCTTCTGGTTCGATCCAAGGAGGAAAGGGTTTCACAGGACGACAGCAGTGCAAAGGAGGATTCCTTCAGCGGGTCACCAGCGATTCCTCGGTCCAGCCTCTTGGTTGCAGGATACTTGGCTCCTGTATTCCTTCGTTCGTGAGAACTCAGGAGATCGACCTGGTAGTGGTGTTTCCAGCTCCCTCTTATCCACGGTTCCCTTCGCGCCAAAACGGAGGGGAGCAAATGGGAGATCCGCTCATCAACACACATACCATACGTGGACCAATCACGGACCACGGTGGTCCCAGGCATTCACACCACCCTAGACTCTCTGGCACCCAGGATGTGTATTGGGACCAGACATCCCAGCCCCCACCCTGGAGGCACACAAACGACATGTAGAAGCCCGCGAAAGCAACCACGTTTCGCGGGAAAGTACATGCCCAAATAAGGAAGGCCCCGGGTCGCCCGACCTGGGGAAGGTGAAGGGAGCATGACGGTCAGTGGACAGGACAAAGGAGCCTCGTGGTCTGGCCATTTTGGGAGCCAGGCCACCATTTTGGGTTCAGTGCGAAAAACGTGCTCAGAACGCCAAAAGGAGCTCAAAATAAACAAAACGATCGCTGCCACCATTCCAGTCCCTGAATGACTTGCACCGATCAAATACCATCCTAAAAGAGTATCTAGGGCCTGTAGAAGGCTAGAGACCCAAGAGAGCTGTAACTTAGCTTACAGTGCCCTCTTGTGTCATGTTGCACTAAAGCCGCAACATGATAAAAGAAACTACGGGAAACAGCGTTCCCCGGTACTGACTGTCTTAAGGGCATGTCAGTTTCCCCGTAAGAAAGGAGCGAAAGCCCAGAGAAGTGCGGCAGAAGGCTGTACTTCTCTGGCAAAGTCAAGAACAAGGTTAAAAACAATAGCAAAAAGTTTAGGGGTTGCCACATGGAAGGAAAATTCCCTACAATTACGAAATCTTTCCTAACACTCGCCCCTCCCAGACTATGGACAGGGGGAACTAATCCACCCCTGGATGAGTCTCTTGTTCAGGTCGGTTAAACATTCTGGACAACCCATCAGCATTGCTATGTTGGACACCTGGCCTATGCTCAATAGTGAAGTCGAAGCCTTGTAGACTTATGGACCACCTAAGCAACTTTGGATTCTCCCCCTTCATGTTCATTAGCCACTTTAACGGCTTATGGTCAGTCTGCACAGTGAAGTGGGTCCCATAGAGGTAGGGCCTCAGCTTCCTTAGGGCCCACACAACAGAGAAACATTCTTTCTCTACCGTGGACCATCTGAGCTCTCTGTCCTTAAACTGGCGACTAATAAAACCGATAGGGTGTTCCTTACCCTTCTCATCTACTTGTGATAGTACAGCTCCTATCCCAGTGTCAGAGGCATCCGTCTGCACGATAAAAGGTCTTTGATAATACGGGGCCCTAAGGACAGGGGCCTGGCACAAGGAGTCTTTTAAGCCATTGAAGGCCTTCTCACACTCGTCGGTCCAAGTTACCTTCTTGGGTTTCTTCGGAGTTGTGAGGGCAGTCAGAGGAGCAGCTATGGTGCCATAGTCTGCCACAAAAGTGCGGTAATACCCCGTGAGTCCTAAAAAGGCTCTCACTTGGGTTTGCGTAGTGGGGGTAGGCCAGTCTTGTACTGCTTGTACCTGACTGAGTAGAGGCTGTCTCCTCCCTCCACCTACTTCATGTCCAAGGTAAACCACTGAGCCTTGTCCATTTTGGTGAGGGGCCACGCGGACACCCTCAAAAGAGCTCTCTGAAGGACTGCTTTGGAACAGGTCGGGGAGAGGTTCAGACTCCTCTTCCTCAACGTCTGAAGCCAATAGCAGTGCTGCGATTTTGCCGCTTGGGACGAAAGCCTTCAGCCTATTCATGTGAAACACTTTGGGAGCCTTTCCAGGCCTTCCAAGGTCCACTGAATAGTTAACCTCACCCAGGGGCTCCACCACTGGGTAAGGGCCTGACCAATTGTCCTGTAAAGCTTGAGGCCTTATGGGATTCATGATCAGGACTTGCTGACCAAGTGTAAAGTTGATGAGGGAAGCTTTCTGGTCGTACCAAGGTTTCACCAGCGCTTGCCCTGCCTTCAATTTATCACTAGCCAAGCCCATCAGAAGTACCATCCGTTTTCTGAGCCCTAGCACATAATCAACTACATTGGTAGTAACAGGGGGAGTGGGCATCTCCCATCCCTCCTTGACAATGGCTAAGGGTCCCCGTACGGGATGACCGAACAGAAGTTTGAAGGGGCTGAAGCCAACACCCTCCTGTGGTACCTCTCGGTAGGCAAACAGTAAGCATGAAACAAGAAGATCCCATTTTCTTCTCTGGGGCTCCTCCAGAGCCCCAATCATGCTCGTTAACGTCCTGTCGAAACGCCCCCCCAGACCATTGGTCTGGGGGTGGTATGCAGAAGAGAACCTGTAGGTGACCCCACATTCTTTCCACATAGCCTGCCTATACTTCGACATAAAGTTGCTGCCATGATCCGACACAACTTCTTTAGGGAAGCCAACCCTAGTAAACATGCCGAGTAAAGCTTCTGCAACTGGCTTGGCAGTTACAGTTGTAAATGGGACGGCCTCAGGATACCTGGTTGCATGGTCGACCAGCACCAGGATAAACCTATTGCCTGAGGATGTTTGCGGGTCAAGGGGACCAACCATGTCGATCCCTACCCTTTCAAATGGTACCCCCACAACTGGGAGCGGTACCAACGGAGCTTGGATTGTCGCGCCAACCTTACCAGACAACTGGCAGGAGGCACAACTCCTGCAGTGACTTTCTACTTGCTCCCCCATCTTGGGCCAGTAGAAGTACATGGATAACCTTTGCTTGGTTTTCCTCATACCGAGGTGACCAGCAATGGGAACTTCATGCGCCAACTGCAGGAGGAAGGGCCTAACAGCAAGGGGAACCACCAACCTCCTATGGTCTCCTTCTGTAGACTCTGTGGGCTCACTATACAGGAGTCCACCTTCCTGGTAAATCCTACGCATCCCAGGAGGTTCACCCTCAAGCTGGGAGCAGGCCTGTCTCCTTAGGCCTTCCAGAGATGGGCACTCACGTTGGCCTTTACTGAATTCGTCCCTATCAGGACCTCCTTCAACTAACAAGTCTTTTAGTTCAGGATGATCGTTGGGGTCGAATACTTCAGGCATCGCCACCTCCTCGTCAGGCCCGGGCGATTGACCAACTTCCTCCACCGCAGTGGTAGGCGAGCTCGGGGGAATATTCTCTTTCCCTCGTTTTGACTTGTAGACTCCTTTCGCCTTGGGCTTCCCCTTCGGCTGGGGCGGCGTATTGGACTTGGCCAATGCTGCCCGTGCTTGAGACCGTGTGTAGGGTCTTTCGGCAGTGTCTCCTACGAGCCCTAAAGCTCTGAGATCATTACCTAACAAGACCTTTCCCGGGACGTTTCTCTGAATGCTCACTGGAATCCTGACTGCTGTACCATTTAAAGTAAGATTTACAGGGATCACGGGAAACATACGGAGGGGGCCGTCAGCCAACTTAGTGGGCATCAGAGTAGCTCTGGCAACTTCCTCTGAGTCTACCAAGGTAGAATCTACTACAGTGCGACTGCACCCACTATCCCTAAGAGCTGGAGTATCCACTCCATTGATCAGCACACTGTCTTTAAAGTAGTGCTTGGTATTATCCGGAATCCTAGCATAAGCCTCTGCGACTTTAGGCTCCCAGGAACCCAGGGACACTAAAACTACCTCAGCCTCTATCCCGCTGGGAAATGAGTCTGAGGAGAAGGATGCTCCTGTAATCTCTTCTTCCTCGTAGGAGGAGAAGGCCAGATTAGCGGAGTGGACCCCCAAAGGTCTAACCTTACACCGGGGATCCCCCTTCACATGGTCAGTTGCTCCACAAGACAAACAAGCCCCAGTGGGTCTGTTTACGTAGGGAGGCTTATTGTAACCAGAGTTCTGTTTCGGAGGCTGACATCCACTACCCTGTGAGTTCTCTTGTGTCTTACCCTTGTTTTTCTTTTTGTGGCCCTTATGGGAAGAAGATTTAGCAGATTCCCCACCCTCCATATCTTTGGACTTTTTCCCTTCCTCCTGCTTACCAGGATGAGTTTTGTCCTTATGGGACACTCGATGTGACACCCATAAGTCTGCTGCAATGGCCAGCTTCTTAGGATCTATCTCCTTCGAATCGGCCAAATGCTGCTTAAGCTCCGGGGAAGAAGAAGCAAAAATATGTTCCAGCATGACAAGATTTATCATGCCTTCGAAGGTAGAAACCTTATAATCTTCGACCCAGCCAGTTAAGTTTTTCAAGGATTCAGCGACATAAGATACCCAAGTACCACCTTCCTTTTTCTTATACTCTCGAAAACGCTTTAAATATTGGGCCGGAGTCTTCCCAAACTTTAAAATGAGAGTTTGCTTTAACATTGCGAAATCAGCCCGCTCAGCCTTCGACATTTCCATAATGGCACTACAGCCAGAATGGGGCAGTCTACTGAGCAACCACGCAATCTTATCAGCACTGTCAACTTTTTGAACCTCGCATGCATACTCAAACGCATTCAGCCAGTCCATAATGTCATTCCTTTCTTCATATACACTGAGCAGATCTTTTGGAAACCGTGGATGAGAGGAAGCCCCAGACCCATGTCCAGGACCCTTGGACCCATTTGCAACCTGAAGCTTGGCCAGTTCCAACTGGTGATCCCTGTCTTTCTGTTTTTCTGCCTGTTCAATTTTTAGTTTGGCTATGCTGAATTCAAGCTCCTGCTGCCTAAACCGCAGCTCTTGCTTCTTGAATTCAAGCATAGCCTCCCCATCAACACTGGCAGAGGAAACATTAAACATTACATCCTCCCTGTCCTCGTGGTCGCGATGGATCAGTGCAGCGGCAGAACCGTCGGTTCTACCAGTGAGAGCAGCCCCACCACCTTCTGCACTGTCCTCAGAAGTTATAGCGTCAAGCTGCGCTTCTTGCCACGCCACGATTCTCTGGATCATTTCCAATTTTGTGCCTTGAGAGGAAACACCTCTCTCCGCACACATCTTTTTCAATGTTTCTGATTTGGAAGCATTTAAAGTTAACAAGGTATTTGCTTCCATACTGTTTGATAGGACTATGGCCTTTTTAAAGTTATTCTATAACAATTCACTACGTGTACTGTTTGGAATAACCTGAAATGCCTTAGTTCGAGCGCAACACTGGATACCTTCAGTCGTATCCCACCGCTGTACACCAATTTGTTAAGACGGATTTCTGAACTCTGTCCTGGTGGCGCAGAAGTTCAGAAGGCCAACCTAATTACTTGGAACAGGGTAACCTCTGGACAAGCCAGACCAATCAAGGTAGCGATCGCGGCGGTCAAGACTAGGTCTCAAGAGGGGTGAGGGTGACTGAAAGCCCGCAATGAGCACACAAAGCAAGAGCGCTTACAAACTACTCCAAACAGTTGTTATATCAAAAATAGATACACATTTATTTTAAGGCCTTTAAAATAATGACCGTAGCGAGAAAATCACAATATCACAATATTAAACCAACACATACCATATCAACACAATATATATACAAATACACAGTCGCAAGCGTTTAAAGCACGAAATATGTAGTCCACCTGCCAGGGAAGGAAAACAGGCAGTGCGATACCGCTTTAGACTCAGTTCGCCTTCAGAGGCACCTACTAGATGGAAGTCCGAGCCCTGCGAAGAGTGGAGCCTTGTGCTCAAAGTACCTGCCACGCCGGTGCCAACGGGCAAAAGGGGAAGCTCTTCGGAGGAAGTCAGGCAGTTCGGGTTAGTGCACAGCAGAAGGAGAACAGGTTCCGTAACTCAAGCGCAGCCTCCACAGCGGGCAGAAGCAGAGCGCGAGTACGGCCAAAAGGGTGCTGTTTTTACACAGCAGGGAAAAGCAATGGGATACTGCAGGAGGGCGACCAGATCCTAGCTAAACTACTCACCGGTCCCCGAAGCAAGCAGACCCAGGCTTCTCCACGTTCGTTTTAGCAGCTGGCAGGTTCAGAAGAGCAGGGAACGCCTCGTAGTCGTGTAGAGCAAAAAGACGTCCCAATCGACGAAACCAGCACAGTTTGTTGCCGCAGCAGGACAACGGAGCGGCCGTGTGTATTCGAGCCAAATGTACACTCCTCCCTTCAGACTTGGGAACGCCAAGTGTACGAAGCGTGGGAGAGTGACAAGGACTCGGAATACAACACAACCTGGCGGCGGTTACAGAGCAGGACTCCCTTGTAAGCTGGTCAGTCAACTGGATGGCCCAGAGACACTTCCGAAGGCTTACTTGGCAGGAGAGGATGAAGTCGCCGGGAATAGCTGTTCCTGCTATTCCAAAGGTCGAAGCACCATTACAGGCCTTCTGGTTCGATCCAAGGAGGAAAGGGTTTCACAGGACGACAGCAGTGCAAAGGAGGATTCCTTCAGCGGGTCACCAGCGATTCCTCGGTCCAGCCTCTTGGTTGCAGGATACTTGGCTCCTGTATTCCTTCGTTCGTGAGAACTCAGGAGATCGACCTGGTAGTGGTGTTTCCAGCTCCCTCTTATCCACGGTTCCCTTCGCGCCAAAACGGAGGGGAGCCAATGGGAGATCCGCTCATCAACACACATACCATACGTGGACCAATCACGGACCACGGTGGTCCCAGGCATTCACACCACCCTAGACTCTCTGGCACCCAGGATGTGTATTGGGACCAGACATCCCAGCCCCCACCCTGGAGGCACACAAACGACATGTAGAAGCCCGCGAAAGCAACCACGTTTCGCGGGAAAGTACATGCCCAAATAAGGAAGGCCCCGGGTCGCCCGACCTGGGGAAGGTGAAGGGAGCAAGACGGTCAGTGGACAGGACAAAGGAGCCTCGTGGTCTGGCCATTTTGGGAGCCAGGCCACCATTTTGGGTTCAGTGCGAAAAACGTGCTCAGAACGCCAAAAGGAGCTCAAAATAAACAAAACGATCGCTGCCACCATTCCAGTCCCTGAATGACTTGCACCGATCAAATACCATCCTAAAAGAGTATCTAGGGCCTGTAGAAGGCTAGAGACCCAAGAGAGCTGTAACTTAGCTTACAGTGCCCTCTTGTGTCATGTTGCACTAAAGCCGCAACATGATAAAAGAAACTACGGGAAACAGCGTTCCCCGGTACTGACTGTCTTAAGGGCATGTCAGTTTCCCCGTAAGAAAGGAGCGAAAGCCCAGAGAAGTGCGGCAGAAGGCTGTACTTCTCTGGCAAAGTCAAGAACAAGGTTAAAAACAATAGCAAAAAGTTTAGGGGTTGCCCCATGGAAGGAAAATTCCCTACAATTACGAAATCTTTCCTAACAGCGATGTGATATCTCAATGATTCTAATACCAAACCAGAGACCCGTCCTTTAACATGAGATGGGATATCCAACTCCTTCCCATTCCAATCCTGAGCCACTCCTGATAGCAGAGATGTGATATCTCAATGCTTATACCAAACCTGAGACCCTTCCTATAACATGAGATGTGATATCCAACTCCTTCCCGTTCCAAACCTAAGACACTTCCTATAGCATATGTGATATCCAACTCCTTCCCATTCCAAACATGAGACCCTTCCTATAGCAAGAATGTAACATCCAACTCCTACCCATTCCAATCCTGAGACCATTCCTATAGCATGAGATGTGATGTCTCAATGCTTCCAATACCAATCCTGAGATCCTTCCTATAACATGAGATGTGATATCCAACTCCTTCCCATTCCAATCCTGAGACCCTTATGATAGCATGAGATGTGATATCTCAATGCCTCTTATACCAAACCTGAGATCCTTCCGATAGCATGAGATGTGATATCTCAATGCTTCTAATACCAAACCTGAGATCCTTCCTATAATATGAGATGTGATTTCCAAATCCTTCCCCTTCCAAACCTGAGACCCTCCCTTTAGCATGAGATGTGATATCCAACTCCTTCCCATTCCAATCCTGAGACCCTTCTGATAGCATGAGATGTGATTTCTCAATGCCTCTAATACCAAACCTGAGATCCTACCTCTAACATGAAATGTGATATCCATCTCCTTCCCTTTCCAAACCTGAGACCCTGCCTATAGCATGATATGTGATATCCAAGTCCTTCCCATTCCAATCCTGAGACCCTTCCTATAGCATGTGATGTGATATCTCAATGCTTATACCAAACCTGAGACCCTTCCTATGGCATGAGATGGCATATACAACTCTTTCCCATTCCAATCCTGAGACCCTTCCTATAGCATGAGATGTGATATCTCAATGCTTATACCAAACCTGAGACCCTTCCTATAGCATGCGATGTGATATCCAACTTCTTCCCATTCCAATCCTGAGACCCTTCCTATAGCATGAGATGTGATATCTCAATGCTTATACCAAACCTGAGACCCTTCCTATAGCTTGAGATGTGATATCCAACTCCTTCCCATTCCAATCCTGAGACCCTTCCTATAGCATGAGATGTGATATCTCAAGGCCTCTAATACCAAACCTGAGATCCTTCCTCTAACATGAAATGTGATATCCAACTCCTTCCCCTTCCAAACCTGAGAGCCTTCCTATAGCATGAGATATGATATCCAAGTCCTTCCCATTCCAATCCTGAGACCCTTCCTATAACATGAAATGTGATATCCAACTCCTTCCCATTCCAACCTGAGACCCTTCCTATAGCATGAGATGGGATATCCAACTCCTTCCAAATCCAATACTGATACCCTTCCGATAGCATGAGATGTGATATCCCAATGCTTCTACCAAACCTGAGACCCATACTATGGCATGAGATGTGATATCAAACTCCTTCCCATTCCAATCCTGAGACCCTTCTTATACCATGAGACTTGATATCTCAATGCTTCTAATACCAAACCTGAGACCCGTCCTATAACATGAGATGTGATATCCAAATCCTTCCCCTTCCAAACCTTAGACCCTTCCTTTATCATGAAATGTGATATCCAACTCCTTCCCATTCCAATCCTGAGACCCTTCCGATATCATGAGATGTGATATCTCAATGCTTATACCAAATCTGAGACCCTTCCTATGGCCTGAGATGTCATATACAACTCCTTCCCATTCCAATCCTGAGACCCTTCCTATAGCATGAGATGTGATATCTCACTGCTTATACCAAATCTGAGACCCTTCCTATAGCATGAGATGTGATATCCAACTCCTTCCCATTCCAATCCTGAGACCCTTCCTATAGCATGAGAAGTGATATCTCCATGCTTATACCAAACCTGAGACCCTTCCTATAGCATAAGATGTGATATCCAAATCCTTCCCATTCCAATCCTGAGACCCTTCCTATAGCATGAGATGTGATATCTCAATGCTTATACCAAACCTGAGACCCTTCCTATAGCATGAGATGTGATATCCAACTCCTTCCCATTCCAATCCTGAGACCCTTCCTATAGCATGAGATGTGATGTCTCAATGCTTCTAATACCAAACCTGAGATCCTTCCTATAACATGAGATGTGATATCCAACTCCTTCCCATTCCAATCCTGAGACCCTTATGATAGCATGAGATGTGATATCTCAATGCCTCTTATACCAAACCTGAGATCCTTCCGATAGCATGAGATGTGATATCTCAATGCTTCTAATACCAAACCTGAGATCCTTCCTATAATATGAGATGTGATTTCCAAATCCTTCCCCTTCCAAACCTGAGACCCTCCCTTTAGCATGAAATGTGATATCCAACTCCTTCCCATTCCAATCCTGAGACCCTTCTGATAGCATGAGATGTGATATCTCAATGCCTCTAATACCAAACCTGAGATCCTACCTCTAACATGAAATGTGATATCCATCTCCTTCCCTTTCCAAACCTGAGACCCTGCCTATAGCATGAGAAGTGATATCCAAGTCCTTCCCATTCCAATCCTGAGACCCTTCCTATAGCATGTGATGTGATATCTCAATGCTTATACCAAACCTGAGACCCTTCCTATGGCATGAGATGTCATATACAACTCCTTCCCATTCCAACCCTAAGACCCTTCCTATAGCATGAGATGTGATATCCAACTTCTTCCAATTCCAATCCTGAGACCCTTCCTATAGCATGAGATGTGATATCTCAATGCTTATACCAAACCTGAGACCCTTCCTATAGCATAAGATGTGATATCCAAATCCTTCCCATTCCAATCCTGAGACCCTTCCTATAGCATGAGATGTGATATCTCAATGCTTATACCAAACCTGAGACCCTTCCTATAGCATGAGATGTGATATCCAACTCCTTCCCATTCCAATCCTGAGACCCTTCCTATAGCATGAGATGTGATGTCTCAATGCTTCTAATACCAAACCTGAGATCCTTCCTATAACATGAGATGTGATATCCAACTCCTTCCCATTCCAATCCTGAGACCCTTATGATAGCATGAGATGTGATATCTCAATGCCTCTTATACCAAACCTGAGATCCTTCCGATAGCATGAGATGTGATATCTCAATGCTTCTAATACCAAACCTGAGATCCTTCCTATAATATGAGATGTGATTTCCAAATCCTTCCCCTTCCAAACCTGAGACCCTCCCTTTAGCATGAAATGTGATATCCAACTCCTTCCCATTCCAATCCTGAGACCCTTCTGATAGCATGAGATGTGATATCTCATTGCCTCTAATACCAAACCTGAGATCCTACCTCTAACATGAAATGTGATATCCATCTCCTTCCCTTTCCAAACCTGAGACCCTGCCTATAGCATGAGATGTGATATCCAAGTCCTTCCCATTCCAATCCTGAGACCCTTCCTATAGCATGTGATGTGATATCCAAGTACTTCCCATTCCAATCCTGAGACCCTTCCTATAGCATGTGATGTGAAATCTCAATGCTTATACCAAACCTGAGACCCTTCCTATGGCATGAGATGTCATAAACAACTCCTTCCCATTCCAACCCTGAGACCCTTCCTATAGCATGAGATGTGATATCTCAATGCTTATACCAAACCTGAGACCCTTCCTATAGCTTGAGATGTGATATCCAACTTCTTCCCATTCCAATCCTGAGACCCTTCCTATAGCATGAGATGTGATATCCCAATGCTTCTACCAAACCTGAGACCCATACTATGGCATGAGATGTGATATCAAACTCCTTCCCATTCCAATCCTGAGACGCTTCCTATAGCTTGAGATGTGATATCCAACTCCTTCCCATTCCAATTCTGAGACCCTTCTTATACCATGAGACTTGATATCTCAATGCTTCTAATACCAAACCTGAGACCCGTCCTATAACATGAGATGTGATATCCAAATCCTTCCCCTTCCAAACCTTAGACCCTTCCTTTATAATGAGATGTGATATCCAACTCCTTCCCATTCCAATCCTGAGACCCTTCCGATATCATGAGATTTGTTATCTCAATGCTTCTAATATCAAACTTGAGACCCTCCCTATAGCATGAGATGTGACATCCAAGTCCTTCCCATTCCAATCCTGAGACCCTTCCTATAGCATGAGATGTGATATCTCAATGCTTCTAATACCAAACCTGAGACCCTTCCTATAACATGAGATGGGATATCCAACTCCTTCCCATTCCAATCCTGAGACCCTTCCGATAGCAGAGATGTGATATCTCAATGCTTATACCAAACCTGAGACCCTTCCTAAGGCTTGAGATGTCATATACAACTCCTTCCCATTCCAATCCTGAGACCCTTCCTATAGCATGAGATGTGATATCTCAATGCTTATACCAAATCTGAGACCCTTCCTATAGCATGAGATGTGATATCCAAATCCTTCCCATTCCAATCCTGAGACCCTTCCTATAGCATGAGATGTGATATCTCAATGCTTATACCAAACCTGAGAGCCTACCTATAGCATGAGATGTGATATCCAAGTCCATCCCATTCCAATCCTTAGACCCTTCCTACAGCATGCGATGTGATATCTCAATGATTCTAATACCAAACCAGAGACCCGTCCTTTAACATGAGATGGGATATCCAACTCCTTCCCATTCCAATCCTGAGCCACTCCTGATAGCAGAGATGTGATATCTCAATGCTTATACCAAACCTGAGACCCTTCCTATAACATGAGATGTGATATCCAACTCCTTCCCGTTCCAAACCTGAGACACTTCCTATAGCATATGTGATATCCAACTCCTTCCCATTCCAAACATGAGACCCTTACTATAGCATGAGATGTGATATATCAATGCTTCTAATACCAAACCTGAGATCCTTCCTATGACATGAGATGTGATATCCAAATCCTTCCCATTCCAATCCTGAGACCCTTCCTATAGCAAGAGATGTGATATCCAAATCCTTCCCATTCCAATCCTGAGACCCTTCCTATAACATGAGATGTGATATTCAACTCCTTCCCCTTCCAACCTGAGACACTTCCTATAGCATGGGAAGGGATATCCAACTCCTTCCCAATCCAATCCTGAGAACCTTCCGATAGCAGAGATGTGATATCTCAATGCTTATACCAAACCTGAGACCCTTCCTATGGCATGAGATGTGATATCCAACTCCTTGCCATTCAAATCCTGAGACCCTTCCTATAGCATGAGATGTGATATCTCAATGCTTCTACCAAACCTGAGACCCTTCCTTTAGCATGAGATGTGATATCCAAATCCTTCACATTCCAATCCTGAGACCCTTCCTATAGCATGAGATGTGATATCTCAATGCTTCTAATACCAAACCTGAGATCCTCCTATAACATGAGATGTGATATCCAATTCCTTCCCATTCCAAACCTGAGACCCTTCCTATTGGATGAGATGTGATATCCAACTCCTTCCCATTCCAACCCTGAGACCCTTCCTATACCATGAGATGTGATATCTCAATGCTTCTAATACCAAACCTGGGAACCGTCCTATAACATGAGATGTGATATCTCAATGTTTCTAATAAAAAACCTGAGACCCTTCCTATAACATGAGATGTGATATCCAATTCCTTCCCATTCCAAACCTGAGACCCTTCCTATTGGATGAGATGTGATATCCAAATCCTTCCCCTTCCAAACCTGAGACCCTTCCTTTAGCATGAGATGTGATATCCAAATACTTCCCATTCCAATCCTAAAACCCTTCCTATAGCATGAGATGTGATATCTCAATGTTTCTAATAAAAAACCTGAGACCCTTCCTATAGCAAGAGATGTGATATCCAAATCCTTCCCATTCCAATCCTGAGACCCTTCCTGTATATAACATGAGATGTGATATCCAACTCCTTCCCATTCCAACCTGAGACCCTTCCTATAGCATGAGATGTGATATCCAACTCCTTACCATTCAAATCCTGAGACCCTCCCTATAACAAGAGATGTCATATCCAACTCCTTCCCATTCCAAACCTGAGACCCTTCCTATAACATGAGATGTGATATCCAACTCCTTCCCATTCCAAACCTGAGACCCTTCCGATAGCATGAGATGTGATATCTCAATGCTTCAAAAACCAAACATGAGAACCATCCTATAACATGAGATGTGAAATCCAAATCCTTCCCTTCCCAAACCTGAGACTCTTCCTATAGCATGAGATGTGATATCTCAATGCTTCTACCAAACCTGAAACCCTTCCTATAGCATGAGATGTGATATCCAACTCCTTCCCATTCCAATCCTGAGACACACCCTATAGCATGAGATGTGATATCACAATGCTTCTAATACCAAACCTGAGACCCGTCCTATAACATGAGATGTGATATCCAAATCCTTCCCCTTCCAAACCTGAGACCCTTCCTTTAGCATGAGATGTGATATATAGCTCCTCCCATTCCAATCCTGAGACCCTTCCGATAGCAGAGATGTGACATTTCAATGCTTATACCAAACCTGAGACCCTTCCCATAGCATGAGATGTGATATCCAACTCCTTCCCATTCCAATCCTGAGACCCTTCCTATAGCATGAGATGTGATATCTCAATGCTTCTAATACCAAACCTGAGATCCTTCCTATAACATGAGATGTGATATCCAACTCCTTCCCATTCCAATCCCGAGACCCTTCCTATAGCATGAGATGTGATATCTCAATGCTTCTAATACCAAACCTAAGGTCCTTCCTATAACATGAGATGTGATATCCAAATCCTTCCCATTCCAAACCTGAGACCCTCCCTTTAGCATGAGATGTGATATCCAACTCCTTCCCATTCCAATCCTGATACCCTTCTGATAGCATGAGATCTGATATCTCAATGCCTCTAATACCAAACCTGAGATCCTACCTCTAACATGAAATGTGATATCCAACTCCTTCCTTTTCCAAACCTGAGACCCTTCCTACAGCATGAGATGTGATATCCAAGTCCTTCCCATTCCAATCCTGAGACCCTTCCTATAAAATGAGATGTGATATCCAACTCCTTCTATTCCAACCTGAGACCCTTCCTATAGCATGAGATGGGATATCCAACTCCTTCCAAATCCAATCCTGATACCCTTCCGATAGCATGAGATGTGATATACCAATGCTTCTACAAAACCTGAGACCCATACCATGGCATGAGATGTGATATCAAACTCCCGTCCTATACCATGAGACTTGATATCTCAATGCTTCTAATACCAAACCTGAGACCGGTCCAATAACATGAGATGTGATATCCAAATCCTTCCCCTTCCAAACCTTAGACCCTTCCTTTATCATGAGATGTGATATCCAAGTCCTTCCCATTCCATTCCTGAGACCCTTCCTATAGCATGAGATGTGATATCTCAATGCTTCTAATACCAAACCTGAGACCCTTCCTATAACATGAGATGTGATATCCAAGTCCTTCCCATTCCAATCCTGAGACCCTTCCTATAGCATGAGATGTGATATCTAAATGCTTCTAATACCAAACCTGAGACCCTTCCTATAACATGAATTATGATATCCAAATCCTTCCCATTCCAATCCTGAGACCCTTCCCATAGCAGAGATGTGATATCTCAATGCTTATACCAAACCTAAGACCCTTCCGATAGCATGAGATGTGATATCTCAATGCTTCTAATACCAAACCTGAGATCCTTCCAATAACATGAGATGTGATATCCAACTCCTTCCCATTCCAATCCCGAGACCCTTCCTATAGCATGAGATGTGATATCTCAATGCTTCTAATACCAAACCTAAGGTCCTTCCTATAACATGAGATGTGATATCCAAATCCTTCCCATTCCAAACCTGAGACCCTCCCTTTAGCATGAGATGTGATATCCAACTCCTTCCCCTTCCAAACCTGAGACCCTTCCTTTAGCATGAGATGTGATATCCAGCTCCTCCCATTCCAATCCTGAGACCCTTCCTATAGCATGAGATGTGATATCTCAATGCTTCTAATACCAAACCTGAGACCCTTCCTATAACATGAGATGTGATATCCAAGTCCTTCCCATTCCAATCCTGAGACCCTTCCTATAGCATGAGATGTGATATCTCAATGCTTCTAATACCAAACCTGAGACCCTTCCTATAACATGAATTGTGATATCCAAATCCTTCCCATTCCAATCCTGAGACCCTTCCGATAGCAGAGATGTGATATCTCAATGCTTATACCAAACCTAAGACCCTTCCGATAGCATGAGATGTGATATCTCAATGCTTCTAATACCAAACCTGAGACCGGTCCAATAACATGAGATGTGATATCCAAATCCTTCCCCTTCCAAACCTTAGACCATCCCTTTAGCATGAGATTTGATATCCAACTCCTTCCCATTCCAATCCTGAGACCCTTCTGATGGCATGAGATGTGATATCTCAATGCCTCTAAAACCAAACCTGAGATCCTACCTCTAACATGAAATGTGATATCCAACTCCTTCCCCTTCCAACCCTGAGAGCCTTCCTATATAATGAGATGTGATATCCAAGTCCTTCCCATTCCAATCCTGAGACCCTTCCTATAACATGAGATGTGATATCCAACTCCTTCCCATTCCAATCATGAGACCCTTCCTATAGCTTGAGATGTGATATCCAACTCCTTCTCATTCCAATTCTGAGACCCGTCCTATACCATGAGACTTGATATCTCAATGCTTCAAATACCAAACCTGAGACCGGTCCTATAACATGAGATGTGATACCCAACTCCTTCCCATTCCAATCCTGATACCCTTCTGATAGCATGAGATGTGATATCTCAATGCCTCTAATACCAAACCTGAGATCCTACCTCTAACATGAAATGTGATATCCAACTCCTTCCTTTTCCAAACCTGAGACCCTTCCTACAGCATGAGATGTGATATCCAAGTCCTTCCCATTCCAATCCTGAGACCCTTCCTATAACATGAGATGTGATATCCAACTCCTTCTATTCCAACCTGAGACCCTTCCTATAGCATGAGATGGGATATCCAACTCCTTCCAAATCCAATCCTGATACCCTTCCGATAGCATGAGATGTGATATCAAACTCCCGTCCTATACCATGAGACTTGATATCTCAATGCTTCTAATACCAAACCTGAGACCGGTCCAATAACATGAGATGTGATATCCAAATCCTTCCCTTCCAAACCTTAGACCCTTCCTTTATCATGAGATGTGATATCCAAGTCCTTCCCATTCCATTCCTGAGACCCTTCCTATAGCATGAGATGTGATATCTCAATGCTTCTAATACCAAACCTGAGACCCTTCCTATAACATGAGATGTGATATCCAAGTCCTTCCCATTCCAATCCTGAGACCCTTCCTATAGCATAAGATGTGATATCTCAATGCTTCTAATACCAAACCTGAGACCCTTCCTATAACATGAATTGTGATATCCAAATCCTTCCCATTCCAATCCTGAGACCCTTCCGATAGCAGAGATGTGATATCTCAATGCTTATACCAAACCTAAGACCCTTCCGATAGCATGAGATGTGATATCTCAATGCTTCTAATACCAAACCTGAGACCGGTCCAATAACATGAGATGGAATATCCAAATCCTTCCCCTTCCAAACCTTAGACCATCCCTTTAGCATGAGATTTGATATCCAACTCCTTCCCATTCCAATCCTGAGACCCTTCTGATGGCATGAGATGTGATATCTCAATGCCTCTAAAACCAAACCTGAGATCCTACCTCTAACATGAAATGTGATATCCAACTCCTTCCCCTTCCAACCCTGAGAGCCTTCCTATAGAATGAGATGTGATATCCAAGTCCTTCCCATTCCAATCCTGAGACCCTTCCTATAACATGAGATGTGATATCCAACTCCTTCCCATTCCAATCATGAGACCCTTCCTATAGCTTGAGATGTGATATCCAACTCCTTCTCATTCCAATTCTGAGACCCGTCCTATACCATGAGACTTGATATCTCAATGCTTCAAATACCAAACCTGAGACCGGTCCTATAACATGAGATGTGATACCCAAATCCGTCCCCTTCCAAACCTTAGACCCTTCCTATAGCATGAGATGTGATATCTCATTGCTTCTAATACCAAACCTGAGACCCTTCCTATAACGAGATGGGATATCCAACTCCTTCCCATTCCAATCCTGAGACCCTTCAGATAGCAGAGATGTGATATCCAACTCCTTCCCATTCCAAACCTGAGACCCTTCCTATAGCATGAGATGTTATAATTTAATGCTTCTAAAACCAAACCTGAGAACCATCCTATAACATGTGAAATCCAAATCCTTCCCTTTCCAAACCTGAGACCCTTCCGATAGCATGAGATGTGATATCTCAATGCTTCTAAAACCAAACATGAGAACCATCCTATAACATGAGATGTGAAATCCAAATCCTTCCCTTTCCAAACCTGAGACCCTTCCTATAGCTTGAGATGAAATATCAAACTCCTTCCCATTCCAATCCTGAGATAGCTTGAGATGTGATATCCAACTCCATCCCATTCCAATCCTGAGACCCTTCCGATAGCATGAGATGTGATAGCTCAATGCTTCTAATATCAAAACTGAGACCCTCCCTATAGTGTGAGATGTGATATCTCAATGCTTATACCAAACCTGATGACCCTTCCTATGGCATTAGATGTGATATCCAACTCCTTCCCATTCCAATCCTGAGTTCCTTCCTATAGCATGAGATGTGATATCTCAATGCTTCTATCAAACCTGATACCCTTCCTTTAGCATGAGAGGTGATATTCAACTCCTGCCCATTCCAATCCTGAGACCCTTCCTATATCATGAGACGTGATATCCAACTCCTTTCCATTCCAATCCTGAGACTCCTCCTATAGCATGAGATGTGATATCTCAATGCTTCTAATACCAGACCTGGGACCGGTCCTATAACATGAGATATGATATCCAAATCCTCCCCCTTCCAAACCTGAGACCCTTCCTATAGCAAGAGATGTGATATCCAATTCCTTCCCATTCCAATCCTGAGACCCTTCCTATAACGAGATGTGATATCCAACTCCTTCCCATTCCAACCTGAGACCCTTCCTGTAGCATGAGAAGGGAGATCCAACTCCTTCCCATTCCAATCCTGAGACCCTTCCTATACCATGAGATGTGATATCTCAATGCTTCTAATACCAAACCTGGGACCCGTCCTATAACATGAGATATGTCCTATAACATGAGATATGATATCCAAATCCTTCCCCTTCCAAACCTGAGACCCTTCCTTTAGCATGAGATGTGATATCCAAATCCTTCCCATTCCAATACTGAAACCCTTCCTATAGCATGAGATGTCATATCTCAATGTTTCTAATAGAAAACCTGAGACCCTTCCTATAGCAAGAGATGTGATATCCAAATCCTTCCCATTTCAATCTTGAGACCCTTCCTATAACATGAGATGTGATATCCAACTCCTACCCATTCCAACCTGAGACCCTTCCTATAGCATGAGAAGGGATATCCAATTCCTTCCCAATCCAATCCTTAGACCCTTCCGATAGCAGAGATGTGATATCTCAATGCTTATACCAAACCTGAGACCCTTCCTTTAGCATGAGATGTGATATCCAAATGCTTCACATTCCAATCCTGAGACCCTTCCTATAGCATGAGATGTGATATCTCAATGCTTCTAATACAAAACCTGAGATCCTTCCTATAACATGAGATGTGATATCCAAGTCCTTCCCATTCCAATCCTGAGACCCTTCCTATAACATGAGATGTGATATCCAACTCCTTCTACTCCAACCTGAGACCCTTCCTATAGCATGAGATGGGATATCCAACTCCTTTCAAATCCAATCCTGATACCCTTCCAATAGCATGAGATGTGATATCCCAATGCTTCTACAAAACCTGAGACCCATACCATGGCATGAGATGTGATATCAAACTCCCGTCCTATACCATGAGACTTGATATCTCAATGCTTCTAATACCAAACCTGAGACCGGTCCAATAACATGAGATGTGATATCCAAATCCTTCCCCTTCCAAACCTTAGACCCTTCCTTTATCATGAGATGTGATATCCAAGTCCTTCCCATTCCATTCCTGAGACCCTTAATATAGCATGAGATGTGATATCTCAATGCTTCTAATACCAAACCTGAGACCCTTCCTATAACATGAGATGTGATATCCAAATCCTTCCCATTCCAATCCTGAGACCCTTCCGATAGCAGAGATGTGATATCTCAATGCTTATACCAAACCTGAGACCCTTCCGATAGCATGAGATGTGATATCTCAATGCTTCTAATACCAAACCTCAGATCCTTCCAATAACATGAGATGTGATGTCCAAATCCTTCCCCTTCCAAACCTTAGACCCTCCCTTTAGCATGAGATGTGATATCCAACTCCTTCCCATTCCAATCCTGAGACCCTTCTGATGGCATGAGATGTCATATCTCAATGCCTCTAATACCAAACCTGAGATCCTACCTCTAACATGAGATGTGATATCAAACTCCTTCCCATTCCAAACCTGAGACCCTTCAGATAGCATGAGATGTGATATTTCAATGCTTCTAAAACCAAACATGAGAACCATCCTATAACATGAGATGTGAAATCCAAATCATTCCCATTCCAAACCTGAGACCCTTCCTATAGCATGAGATGTTATAATTTAATGCTTCTAAAACCAAACCTGAGAACCATCCTATAACATGTGAAATCCAAATCCTTCCCTTTCCAAACCTGAGACCCTTCCGATAGCATGAGATGTGATATCTCAATGCTTCTAAAACCAAACATGAGAACCATCCTATAACATGAGATGTGAAATCCAAATCCTTCCCTTTCCAAACCTGAGACCCTTCCTATAGCTTGAGATGAAATATCAAACTCCTTCCCATTCCAATCCTGAGACCCTTCCGATAGCATGAGATGTGATAGCTCAATGCTTCTAATATCAAACCTGAGACCCTCCCTATAGTATGAGATGTGAATTCTAAGTCCTTACCATTCCTATCCTGAGACCCTTCCGATAGCAGAGATGTGATATCTCAATGCTTATACCAAACCTGATGACCCTTCCTATGGCATTAGATGTGATATCCAACTCCTTCCCATTCCAATCCTGAGTTCCTTCCTATAGCATGAGATGTGATATCTCAATGCTTCTATCAAACCTGATACCCTTCCTTTAGCATGAGAGGTGATATTCAACTCCTGCCCATTCCAATCCTGAGACTCCTCCTATAGCATGAGATGTGATATCTCAATGCTTCTAATACCAGACCTGGGACCGGTCCTATAACATGAGATATGATATCCAAATCCTTCCCCTTCCAAACCTGAGACCCTTCCTATAGCAAGAGATGTGATATCCAATTCCTTCCCATTCCAATCCTGAGACCCTTCCTATAACGAGATGTGATATCCAACTCCTTCCCATTCCAACCTGAGACCCTTCCTGTAGCATGAGAAGGGAGATCCAACTCCTTCCCATTCCAATCCTGAGACCCTTCCTATACCATGAGATGTGATATCTCAATGCTTCTAATACCAAACCTGGGACCCGTCCTATAACATGAGATATGTCCTATAACATGAGATATGATATCCAAATCCTTCCCCTTCCAAACCTGAGACCCTTCCTATAGCATGAGATGTGATATCCAAATCCTTCCCATTCCAATACTGAAACCCTTCCTATAGCATGAGATGTCATATCTCAATGTTTCTAATAGAAAACCTGAGACCCTTCCTATAGCAAGAGATGTGATATCCAAATCCTTCCCATTTCAATCTTGAGACCCTTCCTATAACATGAGATGTGATATCCAACTCCTACCCATTCCAACCTGAGACCCTTCCTATAGCATGAGAAGGGATATCCAATTCCTTCCCAATCCAATCCTTAGACCCTTCCGATAGCAGAGATGTGATATCTCAATGCTTATACCAAACCTGAGACCCTTCCTTTAGCATGAGATGTGATATCCAAATGCTTCACATTCCAATCCTGAGACCCTTCCTATAGCATGAGATGTGATATCTCAATGCTTCTAATACAAAACCTGAGATCCTTCCTATAACATGAGATGTGATATCCAAGTCCTTCCCATTCCAATCCTGAGACCCTTCCTATAACATGAGATGTGATATCCAACTCCTTCTACTCCAACCTGAGACCCTTCCTATAGCATGAGATGGGATATCCAACTCCTTCCAAATCCAATCCTGATACCCTTCCAATAGCATGAGATGTGATATCCCAATGCTTCTACAAAACCTGAGACCCATACCATGGCATGAGATGTGATATCAAACTCCCGTCCTATACGATGAGACTTGATATCTCAATGCTTCTAATACCAAACCTGAGACCGGTCCAATAACATGAGATGTGATATCCAAATCCTTCCCCTTCCAAACCTTAGACCCTTCCTTTATCATGAGATGTGATATCCAAGTCCTTCCCATTCCATTCCTGAGACCCTTAATATAGCATGAGATGTGATATCTCAATGCTTCTAATACCAAACCTGAGACCCTTCCTATAACATGAGATGTGATATCCAAATCCTTCCCATTCCAATCCTGAGACCCTTCCGATAGCAGAGATGTGATATCTCAATGCTTATACCAAACCTGAGACCCTTCCGATAGCATGAGATGTGATATCTCAATGCTTCTAATACCAAACCTCAGATCCTTCCAATAACATGAGATGTGATGTCCAAATCCTTCCCCTTCCAAACCTTAGACCCTCCCTTTAGCATGAGATGTGATATCCAACTCCTTCCCATTCCAATCCTGAGACCTTTCTGATGGCATGAGATGTCATATCTCAATGCCTCTAATACCAAACCTGAGATCCTACCTCTAACATGAGATGTGATATCAAACTCCTTCCCATTCCAAACCTGAGACCCTTCAGATAGCATGAGATGTGATATTTCAATGCTTCTAAAACCAAACATGAGAACCATCCTATAACATGAGATGTGAAATCCAAATCATTCCCATTCCAAACATGAGGCCCTTCCTATAGCTTGAGATGTGATATCAAACTCCTTCCCATTCAATGTGATATCCAACTCCTTCCCATTCCAATCCTGGGACCCTTCCTATACCATGAGATGTGATAGTTCAATGCTTCTAATACCAAACCTGAGACCCGTCCTAAAACATGAGATGTGAGATCCAAATCCTTCCCCTTCCAGACCTGAGACCTTTCCTTTAGCATGAGATGTGATAACCAACTCCTTCCCATTCCAAACCTGAGACCCTTCCCATAGCATGAGATGTGATATCTCAATGCTTCTAAAACCAAACATGAGAACCATCCTATAACATGAGATGTGAAATCCAAATCCTTCCCTTTCCAAACCTGAGACCCTTCCTATAGCTTGAGATGAAATATCAAACTCCTTCCCATTCCAATCCTGAGATAGCTTGAGATGTGAGATCCAAATCCTTCCCCTTCCAAACCTGAGACCCTTCCTATAGCTTGATATGTGATATCAAACTCCTTCCCATTACAATCCTGAGATAGCTTGAGATGTGATATCCAATTCCATCCCATTCCAATCCTGAGACCCTTCCGATAGCATGAGATGTGATAGCTCAATGCTTCTAATATCAAAACTGAGACCCTCCCTATAGTATGAGATGTGAAATCTACGTCCTTCCCATTCCTATCCTGAGACCCTTCCGATAGCAGAGATGTGATATCTCAATGCTTATACCGAACCTGATGACCCTTCCTTTAGCATGAGATGTGATATTCAACTCCTTCCCATTCCAAACCTGAGACCCTTCCTATAACATGAGACATGATATCCAACTCCTTCCCATTCCAAACCTGAGACCTTTCCTTTAGCATATGTGATATCCAACTCCTTCCAATTCCAATACTGAGACCCTTCCAATAGCATATGTGATATCTCAATGCTTCTAATATCAAAACTGAGACCCTCCCTATAACATGAGATGTGATATCCAACTCCTTCCCATTCCAATACTGAGACCCTTCCAATAGCATATGTGATATCTCAATGCTTCTAATATGAAAACTGAGACCCTCCCTATAACATGAATTGTGATATCCAAATCCTTCCCATTCCAATCCTGAGACCCTTCCGATAGCAGAGATGTGATATCTCAATGCTTATACCAAACCTAAGACCCTTCCGATAGCATGAGATGTGATATCTCAATGCTTCTAATACCAAACCTGAGATCCTTCCAATAACATGAGATATGATGTCCAAATCCCTCCCCTTCCAAACCTTAGACCATCCCTTTAGCATGAGATTTGATATCCAACACCTTCCCATTCCAATCCTGAGACCCTTCTGATAGCGTGAGATATGATATCTCAATGCCTCTAATACCAAACCTGAGATCCTACCTCTAACATGAAATGTGATATCCATCTCCTTCCCTTTCCAAACCTGAGACCCTGCCTATAGCATGAGATGTGATATCCAAGTCCTTCCCATTCCAATCCTGAGACCCTTCCTATAGCATGTGATGTGATATCTCAATGCTTATACCAAACCTGAGACCCTTCCTATGGCATGAGATGTCATATACAACTCCTTCCCATTCCAACCCTGAGACCCTTCCTATAGCATGAGATGTGATATCTCAATGCTTATACCAAACCTGAGACCCTTCCTATAGCATGAGATGTGATATCCAACTTCTTCCCATTCCAATCCTGAGACCCTTCCTATAGCATGAGATGTGATATCTCAATGCTTATACCAAACCTGAGACCCTTCCTATAGCTTGAGATGTGATATCCAACTCCTTCCCATTCCAATCCTGAGACCCTTCCTATAGCATGAGATGTGATATCTCAAGGCCTCTAATACCAAACCTGAGATCCTTCCTCTAACATGAAATGTGATATCCAACTCCTTCCCCTTCCAAACCTGAGAGCCTTCCTATAGCATGAGATATGATATCCAAGTCCTTCCCATTCCAATCCTGAGACCCTTCCTATAACATGAAATGTGATATCCAACTCCTTCCCATTCTAACCTGAGACCCTTCCTATAGCATGAGATGGGATATCCAACTCCTTCCAAATCCAATACTGATACCCTTCCGATAGCATGAGATGTGATATCCCAATGCTTCTACCAAACCTGAGACCCATACTATGGCATGAGATGTGATATCAAACTCCTTCCCATTCCAATCCTGAGACGCTTCCTATAGCTTGAGATGTGATATCCAACTCCTTCCCATTCCAATTCTGAGACCCTTCTTATACCATGACACTTGATATCTCAATGCTTCTAATACCAAACCTGAGACCCGTCCTATAACATGAGATGTGATATCCAAATCCATCCCCTTCCAAACCTTAGACCCTTCCTTTATAATGAGATGTGATATCCAACTCCTTCCCATTCCAATCCTGAGACCCTTCCGATATCATGAGATGTGATGTCTCAATGCTTATACCAAATCTGAGACCCTTCCTATGGCCTGAGATGTCATATACAACTCCTTCCCATTCCAATCCTGAGACCCTTCCTATAGCATGAGATGTGATATCTCAATGCTTATACCAAATCTGAGACCCTTCCTATAGCATGAGATGGGATATCCAACTCCTTCCCATTCCAATCCTGAGACCCTTCCTATAGCATGAGAAGTGATATCTCCATGCTTATACCAAACCTGAGACCCTTCCTATAGCATAAGATGTGATATCCAAATCCTTCCCTTTCCAATCCTGAGACCCTTCCTATAGCATGAGATGTGATATCTCAATGCTTATACCAAACCTGAGACCCTTCCTATAGCATGAGATGTGATATCCAACTCCTTCCCATTCCAATCCTGAGACCCTTCCTATAGCATGAGATGTGATGTCTCAATGCTTCTAATACCAAACCTGAGATCCTTCCTATAACATGAGATGTGATATCCAACTCCTTCCCATTCCAATCCTGAGACCCTTATGATAGCATGAGATGTGATATCTCAATGCCTCTTATACCAAACCTGAGATCCTTCCGATAGCATGAGATGTGATATCTCAATGCTTCTAATACCAAACCTGAGATCCTTCCTATAATATGAGATGTGATTTCCAAATCCTTCCCCTTCCAAACCTGAGACCCTCCCTTTAGCATGAAATGTAATATCCAACTCCTTCCCATTCCAATCCTGAGACCCTTCTGATAGCATGAGATGTGATATCTCAATGCCTCTAATACCAAACCTGAGATCCTACCTCTAACATGAAATGTGATATCCATCTCCTTCCCTTTCCAACCCTGAGACCCTGCCTATAGCATGAGATGTGATATCCAAGTCCTTCCCATTCCAATCGTGAGACCCTTCCTATAGCATGTGATGTGATATCTCAATGCTTATACCAAACCTGAGACCCTTCCTATGGCATGAGATGTCATATACAACTCCTTCCCATTCCAACCCTGAGACCCTTCCTATAGCATGAGATGTGATATCTCAATGCTTATACCAAACCTGAGACCCTTCCTATAGCATGAGATGTGATATCCAACTTCTTCCCATTCCAATCCTGAGACCCTTCCTATAGCATGAGATGTGATATCTCAGTGCTTATACCAAACCTGAGACCCTTCCTATAGCATAAGATGTGATATCCAAATCCTTCCCATTCCAATCCTGAGACCCTTCCTATAGCATGAGATGTGATATCTCAATGCTTATACCAAACCTGAGACCCTTCCTATAGCATGAGATGTGATATCCAACTCCTTCCCATTCCAATCCTGAGATCCTTCCTATAGCATGAGATGTGATGTCTCAATGCTTCTAATACCAAACCTGAGATCCTTCCTATAACATGAGATGTGATGTCCAACTCCTTCCCATTCCAATCCTGAGACCCTTCTGATAGCATGAGATGTGATATCTCATTGCCTCTAATACCAAACCTGAGATCCTACCTCTAACATGAAATGTGATATCCATCTCCTTCCCTTTCCAAACCTGAGACCCTGCCTATAACATGAGATGTGATATCCAAGTCCTTCCCATTCCAATCCTGAGACCCTTCCTATAGCATGCGATGTGATATCCAAGTCCTTCCCATTCCAATCCTGAGACCCTTCCTATAGCATGTGATGTGATATCTCAATGCTTATACCAAACCTGAGACCCTTCCTATGGCATGAGATGTCATATACAACTCCTTCCCATTCCAACCCTGAGACCCTTCCTATAGCATGAGATGTGATATCTCAATGCTTATACCAAACCTGAGACCCTTCCTATAGCTTGAGATGTGATATCCAACTTCTTCCCATTCCAATCCTGAGACCCTTCCTATAGCATGAGATGTGATATCCCAATGCTTCTACCAAACCTGAGACCCATACTATGGCATGAGATGTGATATCAAACTCCTTCCCATTCCAATCCTGAGACGCTTCCTATAGCTTGAGATGTGATATCCAACTCCTTCCCATTCCAATTCTGAGACCCTTCTTATACCATGAGACTTGATATCTCAATGCTTCTAATACCAAACCTGAGACCCGTCCTATAACATGAGATGTGATATCCAAATCCTTCCCCTTCCAAACCTCAGACCCTTCCTTTATAATGAGATGTGATATCCAACTCCTTCCCATTCCAATCCTGAGACCCTTCCTATAGCATGAGATGTGATATCTCAATGCTTCTAATACCAAACCTGAGACCCTTCCTATAACATGAGATGGGATATCCAACTCCTTCCCATTCCAATCCTGAGACCCTTCTGATAGCAGAGATGTGATATCTCAATGCTTATACCAAACCTGAGACCCTTCCTAAGGCTTGAGATGTCATATACAACTCCTTCCCATTCCAATCCTGAGACCCTTCCCATAGCATGAGATGTGATATCTCAATGCTTATACCAAATCTGAGACCCTTCCTATAGCATGAGATGTGATATCCAAATCCTTCCCATTCCAATCCTGAGACCCTTCCTATAGCATGAGATGTGATATCTCAATGCTTATACCAAACCTGAGAGCCTACCTATAGCATGAGATGTGATATCCAAGTCCATCCCATTCCAATCCTTAGACCCTTCCTACAGCATGCGATGTGATATCTCAATGATTCTAATACCAAACCAGAGACCCGTCCTTTAACATGAGATGGGATATCCAACTCCTTCCCATTCCAATCCTGAGCCACTCCTGATAGCAGAGATGTGATATCTCAATGCTTATACCAAACCTGAGACCCTTCCTATAACATGAGATGTGATATCCAACTCCTTCCCGTTCCAAACCTGAGACACTTCCTATAGCATATGTGATATCCAACTCCTTCCCATTCCAAACATGAGACCCTTACTATAGCAAGAATGTAATATCCAACTCCTACCCATTCCAATCCTGAGACCATTCCTATAGCATGAGATGTGATATATCAATGCTTCTAATACCAAACCTGAGATCCTTCCTATGACATGAGATGTGATATCCAAATCCTTCCCATTCCAATCCTGAGACCCTTCCTATAGCAAGAGATGTGATATCCAAATCCTTCCCATTCCAATCCTGAGACCCTTCCTATAACATGAGATGTGATATTCAACTCCTTCCCATTCCAACCTGAGACACTTCCTATAGCATGGGAAGGGATATCCAACTCCTTCCCAATCCAATCCTGAGAACCTTCCGATAGCAGAGATGTGATATCTCAATGCTTATGCCAAACCTGAGACGCTTCCTATGGCATGAGATGTGATATCCAACTCCTTGCCATTCAAATCCTGAGACCCTTCCTATAGCATGAGATGTGATATCTCAATGCTTCTACCAAACCTGAGACCCTTCCTTTAGCATGAGATGTGATATCCAAATCCTTCACATTCCAATCCTGAGACCCTTCCTATAGCATGAGATGTGATATCTCAATGCTTCTAATACCAAACCTGAGATCCTTCCTATAACATGAGATGTGATATCCAATTCCTTCCCATTCCAAACCTGAGACCCTTCCTATTGGATGAGATGTGATATCCAACTCCTTCCCATTCCAACCCTGAGACCCTTCCTATACCATGAGATGTGATATCTCAATGCTTCTAATACCAAACCTGGGAACCGTCCTATAACATGAGATGTGATATCTCAATGTTTCTAATAAAAAACCTGAGACCCTTCCTATAACATGAGATGTGATATCCAATTCCTTCCCATTCCAAACCTGAGACCCTTCCTATTGGATGAGATGTGATATCCAAATCCTTCCCCTTCCAAACCTGAGACCCTTCCTTTAGCATGAGATGTGATATCCAAATACTTCCAATTCCAATCCTAAAACCCTTCCTATAGCATGAGATGTGATATCTCAATGTTTCTAATAAAAAACCTGAGACCCTTCCTATAGCAAGAGATGTGATATCCAAATCCTTCCCATTCCAATCCTGAGACCCTTCCTGTATATAACATGAGATGTGATATCCAACTCCTTCCCATTCCAACCTGAGACCCTTCCTATAGCATGAGATGTGATATCCAACTCCTTACCATTCAAATTCTGAGACCCTCCCTATAACAAGAGATGTCATATCCAACTCCTTCCCATTCCAAACCTGAGACCCTTCCTATAACAGGAGATCTGATATCCAACTCCTTCCCATTCCAAACCTGAGACCCTTCCGATAGCATGAGATGTGATATCTCAATGCTTCAAAAACCAAACATGAGAACCATCCTATAACATGAGATGTGAAATCCAAATCCTTCCCTTCCCAAACCTGAGACTCTTCCTATAGCATGAGATGTGATATCTCAATGCTTCTACCAAACCTGAAACCCTTCCTATAGCATGAGATGTGATATCCAACTCCTTCCCATTCCAATCCTGAGACACATCCTATAGCATGAGATGTGATATCACAATGCTTCTAATACCAAACCTGAGACCCGTCCTATAACATGAGATGTGATATCCAAATCCTTCCCCTTCCAAACCTGAGACCCTTCCTTGAGCATGAGATGTGATATATAGCTCCTCCCATTCCAATCCTGAGACCCTTCCTATAGCATGAGATGTGATATCTCAATGCTTCTAATACCAAACCTGAGATCCTTCCTATAACATGAGATGTGATATCCAACTCCTTCCCATTCCAATCCCGAGACCCTTCCTATAGCATGAGATGTGATATCTCAATGCTTCTAATACCAAACCTAAGGTCCTTCCTATAACATGAGATGTGATATCCAAATCCTTCCCATTCCAAACCTGAGACCCTCCCTTTAGCATGAGATGTGATATCCAACTCCTTCCCATTCCAATCCTGATACCCTTCTGATAGCATGAGATCTGATATCTCAATGCCTCTAATACCAAACCTGAGATCCTACCTCTAACATGAAATGTGATATCCAACTCCTTCCTTTTCCAAACCTGAGACCCTTCCTACAGCATGAGATGTGATATCCAAGTCCTTCCCATTCCAATCCTGAGACCCTTCCTATAACATGAGATGTGATATCCAACTCCTTCTATTCCAACCTGAGACCCTTCCTATAGCATGAGATGGGATATCCAACTCCTTCCAAATCCAATCCTGATACCCTTCCGATAGCATGAGATGTGATATACCAATGCTTCTACAAAACCTGAGACCCATACCATGGCATGAGATGTGATATCAAACTGCCGTCCTATACCATGAGACTTGATATCTCAATGCTTCTAATACCAAACCTGAGACCGGTCCAATAACATGAGATGTGATATCCAAATCCTTCCCCTTCCAAACCTTAGACCCTTCCTTTATCATGAGATGTGATATCCAAGTCCTTCCCATTCCATTCCTGAGACCCTTCCTATAGCATGAGATGTGATATCTCAATGCTTCTAATACCAAACCTGAGACCCTTCCTATAACATGAGATGTGATATCCAAGTCCTTCCCATTCCAATCCTGAGACCCTTCCTATAGCATGAGATGTGATATCTCAATGCTTCTAATACCAAAACTGAGACCCTTCCTATAACATGAATTATGATATCCAAATCCTTCCCATTCCAATCCTGAGACCCTTCCGATAGCAGAGATGTGATATCTCAATGCTTATACCAAACCTAAGACCCTTCCGATAGCATGAGATGTGATATCTCAATGCTTCTAATACCAAACCTGAGATCCTTCCAATAACATGAGATGTGATATCCAACTCCTTCCCATTCCAATCCCGAGACCCTTCCTATAGCATGAGATGTGATATCTCAATGCTTCTAATACCAAACCTAAGGTCCTTCCTATAACATGAGATGTGATATCCAACTCCTTCCCATTCCAATCCTGAGACCCTTCTGATGGCATGAGATGTGATATCTCAATGCCTCTAAAACCAAACCTGAGATCCTACCTCTAACATGAAATGTGATATCCAACTCCTTCCCCTTCCAACCCTGAGAGCCTTCCTATAGAATGAGATGTGATATCCAAGTCCTTCCCATTCCAATCCTGAGACCCTTCCTATAACATGAGATGTGATATCCAACTCCTTCCCATTCCAATCATGAGACCCTTCCTATAGCTTGAGATGTGATATCCAACTCCTTCTCATTCCAATTCTGAGACCCGTCCTATACCATGAGACTTGATATCTCAATGCTTCTAAAACCAAACATGAGAACCATCCTATAACATGAGATCTGAAATCCAAATCCTTCCCTTTCCAAACCTGAGACCCTTCCTATAGCTTGAGATGAAAGATCAAACTCCTTCCCATTCCAATCCTGAGATAGCTTGAGATGTGATATCCAACTCCATCCCATTCCAATCCTGAGACCCTTCCGATAGCATGAGATGTGATAGCTCAATGCTTCTAATATCAAAACTGAGACCCTCCCTATAGTATGAGATGTGAATTCTAAGTCCTTACCATTCCTATCCTGAGACCCTTCCGATAGCAGAGATGTGATATCTCAATGCTTATACCAAACCTGATGACCCTTCCTATGGCATTAGATGTGATATCCAACTCCTTCCCATTCCAATCCTGAGTTCCTTCCTATAGCATGAGATGTGATATCTCAATGCTTCTATCAAACCTGATACCCTTCCTTTAGCATGAGAGGTGATATTCAACTCCTGCCCATTCCAATCCTGAGACCCTTCCTATATCATGAGACGTGATATCCAACTCCTTCCCATTCCAATCCTGAGACTCCTCTTATAGCATGAGATGTGATATCTCAATGCTTCTAATACCAGACCTGGGACCGGTCCTATAACATGAGATATGATATCCAAATCCTTCCCCTTCCAAACCTGAGACCCTTCCTATAGCATGAGATGTGATATCCAATTCCTTCCCATTCCAATCCTGAGACCCTTCCTATAACGAGATGTGATATCCAACTCCTTCCCATTCCAACCTGAGACCCTTCCTGTAGCATGAGAAGGGAGATCCAACTCCTTCCCATTCCAATCCTGAGACCCTTCCTATACCATGAGATGTGATATCTCAATGCTTCTAATACCAAACCTGGGACCCGTCCTATAACATGAGATATGTCCTATAACATGAGATATGATATCCAAATCCTTCCCCTTCCAAACCTGAGACCCTTCCTTTAGCATGAGATGTGATATCCAAATCCTTCCCATTCCAATACTGAAACCCTTCCTGTAGCATGAGATGTCATATCTCAATGTTTCTAATAGAAAACCTGAGACCCTTCCTATAGCAAGCTATGTGATATCCAAATCCTTCCCATTTCAATCTTGAGACCCTTCCTATAACATGAGATGTGATATCCAACTCCTACCCATTCCAACCTGAGACCCTTCCTATAGCATGAGAAGGGATATCCAATTCCTTCCCAATCCAATCCTTAGACCCTTCCGATAGCAGAGATGTGATATCTCAATGCTTATACCAAACCTGAGACCCTTCCTTTAGCATGAGATGTGATATCCAAATGCTTCACATTCCAATCCTGAGACCCTTCCTATAGCATGAGATGTGATATCTCAATGCTTCTAATACAAAACCTGAGATCCTTCCTATAACATGAGATGTGATATCCAAGTCCTTCCCATTCCAATCCTGAGACCCTTCCTATAACATGAGATGTGATATCCAACTCCTTCTACTCCAACCTGAGACCCTTCCTATAGCATGAGATGGGATATCCAACTCCTTCCAAATCCAATCCTGATACCCTTCCAATAGCATGAGATGTGATATCCCAATGCTTCTACAAAACCTGAGACCCATACCATGGCATGAGATGTGATATCAAACTCCCGTCCTATACCATGAGACTTGATATCTCAATGCTTCTAATACCAAACCTGAGACCGGTCCAATAACATGAGACTTGATATCCAAATCCTTCCCCTTCCAAACCTTAGACCCTTCCTTTATCATGAGATGTGATATCCAAGTCCTTCCCATTCCATTCCTGAGACCCTTAATATAGCATGAGATGTGATATCTCAATGCTTCTAATACCAAACCTGAGACCCTTCCTATAACATGAGATGTGATATCCAAATCCTTCCCATTCCAATCCTGAGACCCTTCCGATAGCAGAGATGTGATATCTCAATGCTTATACCAAACCTGAGACCCTTCCGATAGCATGAGATGTGATATCTCAATGCTTCTAATACCAAACCTCAGATCCTTCCAATAACATGAGATGTGATGTCCAAATCCTTCCCCTTCCAAACCTTAGACCCTCCCTTTAGCATGAGATGTGATATCCAACTCCTTCCCATTCCAATCCTGAGACCCTTCTGATGGCATGAGATGTCATATCTCAATGCCTCTAATACCAAACCTGAGATCCTACCTCTAACATGAGATGTGATATCAAACTCCTTCCCATTCCAAACCTGAGACCCTTCAGATAGCATGAGATGTGATATTTCAATGCTTCTAAAACCAAACATGAGAACCATCCTATAACATGAGATGTGAAATCCAAATCATTCCCATTCCAAACCTGAGACCCTTCCTATAGCATGAGATGTTATAATTTAATGCTTCTAAAACCAAACCTGAGAACCATCCTATAACATGTGAAATCCAAATCCTTCCCTTTCCAAACCTGAGACCCTTCCGATAGCATGAGATGTGATATCTCAATGCTTCTAAAACCAAACATGAGAACCATCCTATAACATGAGATGTGAAATCCAAATCCTTCCCTTTCCAAACCTGAGACCCTTCCTATAGCTTGAGATGAAATATCAAACTCCTTCCCATTCCAATCCTGAGATAGCTTGAGATGTGATATCCAACTCCATCCCATTCCAATCCTGAGACCCTTCCGATAGCATGAGATGTGATAGCTCAATGCTTCTAATATCAAAACTGAGACCCTCCCTATAGTATGAGATGTGAATTCTAAGTCCTTACCATTCCTATCCTGAGACCCTTCAGATAGCAGAGATGTGATATCTCAATGCTTATACCAAACCTGATGACCCTTCCTATGGCATTAGATGTGATATCCAACTCCTTCCCATTCCAATCCTGAGTTCCTTCCTATAGCATGAGATGTGATATCTCAATGCTTCTATCAAACCTGATACCCTTCCTTTAGCATGAGAGGTGATATTCAACTCCTGCCCATTCCAATCCTGAGACTCCTCCTATAGCATGAGATGTGATATCTCAATGCTTCTAATACCAGACCTGGGACCGGTCCTATAACATGAGATATGATATCCAAATCCTTCCCCTTCCAAACCTGAGACCCTTCCTATAGCAAGAGATGTGATATCCAATTCCTTCCCATTCCAATCCTGAGACCCTTCCTATAACGAGATGTGATATCCAACTCCTTCCCATTCCAACCTGAGACCCTTCCTGTAGCATGAGAAGGGAGATCCAACTCCTTCCCATTCCAATCCTGAGACCCTTCCTATACCATGAGATGTGATATCTCAATGCTTCTAATACCAAACCTGGGACCCGTCCTATAACATGAGATATGTCCTATAACATGAGATATGATATCCAAATCCTTCCCCTTCCAAACCTGACACCCTTCCTTTAGCATGAGATGTGATATCCAAATCCTTCCCATTCCAATACTGAAACCCTTCCTATAGCATGAGATGTCATATCTCAATGTTTCTAATAGAAAACCTGAGACCCTTCCTATAGCAAGAGATGTGATATCCAAATCCTTCCCATTTCAATCTTGAGACCCTTCCTATAACATGAGATGTGATATCCAACTCCTACCCATTCCAACCTGAGACCCTTCCTATAGCATGAGAAGGGATATCCAATTCCTTCCCAATCCAATCCTTAGACCCTTCCGATAGCAGAGATGTGATATCTCAATGCTTATACCAAACCTGAGACCCTTCCTTTAGCATGAGATGTGATATCCAAATGCTTCACATTCCAATCCTGAGACCCTTCCTATAGCATGAGATGTGATATCTCAATGCTTCTAATACAAAACCTGAGATCCTTCCTATAACATGAGATGTGATATCCAAGTCCTTCCCATTCCAATCCTGAGACCCTTCCTATAACATGAGATGTGATATCCAACTCCTTCTACTCCAACCTGAGACCCTTCCTATAGCATGAGATGGGATATCCAACTCCTTCCAAATCCAATCCTGATACCCTTCCAATAGCATGAGATGTGATATCCCAATGCTTCTACAAAACCTGAGACCCATACCATGGCATGAGATGTGATATCAAACTCCCGTCCTATACGATGAGACTTGATATCTCAATGCTTCTAATACCAAACCTGAGACCGGTCCAATAACATGAGATGTGATATCCAAATCCTTCCCCTTCCAAACCTTAGACCCTTCCTTTATCATGAGATGTGATATCCAAGTCCTTCCCATTCCATTCCTGAGACCCTTAATATAGCATGAGATGTGATATCTCAATGCTTCTAATACCAAACCTGAGACCCTTCCTATAACATGAGATGTGATATCCAAATCCTTCCCATTCCAATCCTGAGACCCTTCCGATAGCAGAGATGTGATATCTCAATGCTTATACCAAACCTGAGACCCTTCCGATAGCATGAGATGTGATATCTCAATGCTTCTAATACCAAACCTCAGATCCTTCCAATAACATGAGATGTGATGTCCAAATCCTTCCCCTTCCAAACCTTAGACCCTCTCTTTAGCATGAGATGTGATATCCAACTCCTTCCCATTCCAATCCTGAGACCCTTCTGATGGCATGAGATGTCATATCTCAATGCCTCTAATACCAAACCTGAGATCCTACCTCTAACATGAGATGTGATATCAAACTCCTTCCCATTCCAAACCTGAGACCCTTCAGATAGCATGAGATGTGATATTTCAATGCTTCTAAAACCAAACATGAGAACCATCCTATAACATGAGGTGTGAAATCCAAATCATTCCCATTCCAAACATGAGGCCCTTCCTATAGCTTGAGATGTGATATCAAACTCCTTCCCATTCAATGTGATATCCAACTCCTTCCCATTCCAATCCTGGGACCCTTCCTATACCATGAGATGTGATAGTTCAATGCTTCTAATACCAAACCTGAGACCCGTCCTAAAACATGAGATGTGAGATCCAAATCCTTCCCCTTCCAGACCTGAGACCTTTCCTTTAGCATGAGATGTGATAACCAACTCCTTCCCATTCCAAACCTGAGACCCTTCCCATAGCATGAGATGTGATATCTCAATGCTTCTAAAACCAAACATGAGAACCATCCTATAACATGAGATGTGAAATCCAAATCCTTCCCTTTCCAAACCTGAGACCCTTCCTATAGCTTGAGATGAAATATCAAACTCCTTCCCATTCCAATCCTGAGATAGCTTGAGATGTGAGATCCAAATCCTTCCCCTTCCAAACCTGAGACCCTTCCTATAGCTTGATATGTGATATCAAACTCCTTCCCATTACAATCCTGAGATAGCTTGAGATGTGATATCCAACTCCATCCCATTCCAATCCTGAGACCCTTCCGATAGCATGAGATGTGATAGCTCAATGCTTCTAATATCAAAACTGAGACCCTCCCTATAGTATGAGATGTGAAATCTACGTCCTTCCCATTCCTATCCTGAGACCCTTCCGATAGCAGAGATGTGATATCTCAATGCTTATACCGAACCTGATGACCCTTCCTTTAGCATGAGATGTGATATTCAACTCCTTCCCATTCCAAACCTGAGACCCTTCCTATAACATGAGACGTGATATCCAACTCCTTCCCATTCCAAACCTGAGACCTTTCCTTTAGCATATGTGATATCCAACTCCTTCCAATTCCAATACTGAGACCCTTCCAATAGCATATGTGATATCTCAATGCTTCTAATATCAAAACTGAGACCCTCCCTATAACATGAGATGTGATATCCAACTCCTTCCCATTCCAATACTGAGACCCTTCCAATAGCATATGTGATATCTCAATGCTTCTAATATGAAAACTGAGACCCTCCCTATAACATGAATTGTGATATCCAAATCCTTCCCATTCCAATCCTGAGACCCTTCCGATAGCAGAGATGTGATATCTCAATGCTTATACCAAACCTAAGACCCTTCCGATAGCATGAGATGTGATATCTCAATGCTTCTAATACCAAACCTGAGATCCTTCCAATAACATGAGATATGATGTCCAAATCCCTCCCCTTCCAAACCTTAGACCATCCCTTTAGCATGAGATTTGATATCCAACACCTTCCCATTCCAATCCTGAGACCCTTCTGATAGCATGAGATGTGATATCTCAATGCCTCTAATACCAAACCTGAGATCCTACCTCTAACATGAAATGTGATATCCATCTCCTTCCCTTTCCAAACCTGAGACCCTGCCTATAGCATGAGATGTGATATCCAAGTCCTTCCCATTCCAATCCTGAGACCCTTCCTATAGCATGTGATGTGATATCTCAATGCTTATACCAAACCTGAGACCCTTCCTATGGCATGAGATGTCATATACAACTCCTTCCCATTCCAACCCTGAGACCCTTCCTATAGCATGAGATGTGATATCTCAATGCTTATACCAAACCTGAGACCCTTCCTATAGCATGAGATGTGATATCCAACTTCTTCCCATTCCAATCCTGAGACCCTTCCTATAGCATGAGATGTGATATCTCAATGCTTATACCAAACCTGAGACCCTTCCTATAGCTTGAGATGTGATATCCAACTCCTTCCCATTCCAATCCTGAGACCCTTCCTATAGCATGAGATGTGATATCTCAAGGCCTCTAATACCAAACCTGAGATCCTTCCTCTAACATGAAATGTGATATCCAACTCCTTCCCCTTCCAAACCTGAGAGCCTTCCTATAGCATGAGATATGATATCCAAGTCCTTCCCATTCCAATCCTGAGACCCTTCCTATAACATGAAATGTGATATCCAACTCCTTCCCATTCTAACCTGAGACCCTTCCTATAGCATGAGATGGGATATCCAACTCCTTCCAAATCCAATACTGATACCCTTCCGATAGCATGAGATGTGATATCCCAATGCTTCTACCAAACCTGAGACCCATACTATGGCATGAGATGTGATATCAAACTCCTTCCCATTCCAATCCTGAGACGCTTCCTATAGCTTGAGATGTGATATCCAACTCCTTCCCATTCCAATTCTGAGACCCTTCTTATACCATGACACTTGATATCTCAATGCTTCTAATACCAAACCTGAGACCCGTCCTATAACATGAGATGTGATATCCAAATCCATCCCCTTCCAAACCTTAGACCCTTCCTTTATAATGAGATGTGATATCCAACTCCTTCCCATTCCAATCCTGAGACCCTTCCGATATCATGAGATGTGATATCTCAATGCTTATACCAAATCTGAGACCCTTCCTATGGCCTGAGATGTCATATACAACTCCTTCCCATTCCAATCCTGAGACCCTTCCTATAGCATGAGATGTGATATCTCAATGCTTATACCAAATCTGAGACCCTTCCTATAGCATGAGATGGGATATCCAACTCCTTCCCATTCCAATCCTGAGACCCTTCCTATAGCATGAGAAGTGATATCTCCATGCTTATACCAAACCTGAGACCCTTCCTATAGCATAAGATGTGATATCCAAATCCTTCCCTTTCCAATCCTGAGACCCTTCCTATAGCATGAGATGTGATATCTCAATGCTTATAATAAACCTGAGACCCTTCCTATAGCATGAGATGTGATATCCAACTCCTTCCCATTCCAATCCTGAGACCCTTCCTATAGCATGAGATGTGATGTCTCAATGCTTCTAATACCAAACCTGAGATCCTTCCTATAACATGAGATGTGATATCCAACTCCTTCCCATTCCAATCCTGAGACCCTTATGATAGCATGAGATGTGATATCTCAATGCCTCTTATACCAAACCTGAGATCCTTCCGATAGCATGAGATGTGATATCTCAATGCTTCTAATACCAAACCTGAGATCCTTCCTATAATATGAGATGTGATTTCCAAATCCTTCCCCTTCCAAACCTGAGACCCTCCCTTTAGCATGAAATGTGATATCCAACTCCTTCCCATTCCAATCCTGAGACCCTTCTGATAGCATGAGATGTGATATCTCAATGCCTCTAATACCAAACCTGAGATCCTACCTCTAACATGAAATGTGATATCCATCTCCTTCCCTTTCCAACCCTGAGACCCTGCCTATAGCATGAGATGTGATATCCAAGTCCTTCCCATTCCAATCGTGAGACCCTTCCTATAGCATGTGATGTGATATCTCAATGCTTATACCAAACCTGAGACCCTTCCTATGGCATGAGATGTCATATACAACTCCTTCCCATTCCAACCCTGAGACCCTTCCTATAGCATGAGATGTGATATCTCAATGCTTATACCAAACCTGAGACCCTTCCTATAGCATGAGATGTGATATCCAACTTCTTCCCATTCCAATCCTGAGACCCTTCCTATAGCATGAGATGTGATATCTCAGTGCTTATACCAAACCTGAGACCCTTCCTATAGCATAAGATGTGATATCCAAATCCTTCCCATTCCAATCCTGAGACCCTTCCTATAGCATGAGATGTGATATCTCAATGCTTATACCAAACCTGAGACCCTTCCTATAGCATGAGATGTGATATCCAACTCCTTCCCATTCCAATCCTGAGACCCTTCCTATAGCATGAGATGTGATGTCTCAATGCTTCTAATACCAAACCTGAGATCCTTCCTATAACATGAGATGTGATATCCAACTCCTTCCCATTCCAATCCTGAGACCCTTATGATAGCATGAGATGTGATATCTCAATGCTTCTAATACCAAACCTGAGATCCTTCCGATAGCATGAGATGTGATATCTCAATGCTTCTAATACCAAACCTGAGATCCTTCCTATAATATGAGATGTGATTTCCAAATCCTTCCCCTTCCAAACCTGAGACCCTCCCTTTAGCATGAAATGTGATATCCAACTCCTTCCCATTCCAATCCTGAGACCCATCTGATAGCATGAGATGTGATATCTCATTGCCTCTAATACCAAACCTGAGATCCTACCTCTAACATGAAATGTGATATCCATCTCCTTCCCTTTCCAAACCTGAGACCCTGCCTATAGCATGAGATGTGATATCCAAGTCCTTCCCATTCCAATCCTGAGACCCTTCCTATAGCATGTGATGTGATATCCAAGTCCTTCCCATTCCAATCCTGAGACCCTTCCTATAGCATGTGATGTGATATCTCAATGCTTATACCAAACCTGAGACCCTTCCTATGGCATGAGATGTCATATACAACTCCTTCCCATTCCAACCCTGAGACCCTTCCTATAGCATGAGATGTGATATCTCAATGCTTATACCAAACCTGAGACCCTTCCTATAGCTTGAGATGTGATATCCAACTTCTTCCCATTCCAATCCTGAGACCCTTCCTATAGCATGAGATGTGATATCCCAATGCTTCTACCAAACCTGAGACCCATACTATGGCATGAGATGTGATATCAAACTCCTTCCCATTCCAATCCTGAGACGCTTCCTATAGCTTGAGATGTGATATCCAACTCCTTCCCATTCCAATTCTGAGACCCTTCTTATACCATGAGACTTGATATCTCAATGCTTCTAATACCAAACCTGAGACCCGTCCTATAACATGAGATGTGATATCCAAATCCTTCCCCTTCCAAACCTTAGACCCTTCCTTTATAATGAGATGTGATATCCAACTCCTTCCCATTCCAATCCTGAGACCCTTCCTATAGCATGAGATGTGATATCTCAATGCTTCTAATACCAAACCTGAGACCCTTCCTATAACATGAGATGGGATATCCAACTCCTTCCCATTCCAATCCTGAGACCCTTCCGATAGCAGAGATGTGATATCTCAATGCTTATACCAAACCTGAGACCCTTCCTAAGGCTTGAGATGTCATATACAACTCCTTCCCATTCCAATCCTGAGACCCTTCCTATAGCATGAGATGTGATATCTCAATGCTTATACCAAATCTGAGACCCTTCCTATAGCATGAGATGTGATATCCAAATCCTTCCCATTCCAATCCTGAGACCCTTCCTATAGCATGAGATGTGATATCTCAATGCTTATACCAAACCTGAGAGCCTAACTATAGCATGAGATGTGATATCCAAGTCCATCCCATTCCAACCCTTAGACCCTTCCTACAGCATGCGATGTGATATCTCAATGATTCTAATACCAAACCAGAGACCCGTCCTTTAACATGAGATGGGATATCCAACTCCTTCCCATTCCAATCCTGAGCCACTCCTGATAGCAGAGATGCGATATCTCAATGCTTATACCAAACCTGAGACCCTTCCTATAACATGAGATGTGATATCCAACTCCTTCCCGTTCCAAACCTGAGACACTTCCTATAGCATATGTGATATCCAACTCCTTCCCATTCCAAACATGAGACCCTTACTATAGCAAGAATGTAATATCCAACTCCTACCCATTCCAATCCTGAGACCATTCCTATAGCATGAGATGTGATATATCAATGCTTCTAATACCAAACCTGAGATCCTTCCTATGACATGAGATGTGATATCCAAATCCTTCCCATTCCAATCCTGAGACCCTTCCTATAGCAAGAGATGTGATATCCAAATCCTTCCCATTCCAATCCTGAGACCCTTCCTATAACATGAGATGTGATATTCAACTCCTTCCCATTCCAACCTGAGACACTTCCTATAGCATGGGAAGGGATATCCAACTCCTTCCCAATCCAATCCTGAGAACCTTCCGATAGCAGAGATGTGATATCTCAATGCTTATACCAAACCTGAGACGCTTCCTATGGCATGAGATGTGATATCCAACTCCTTGCCATTCAAATCCTGAGACCCTTCCTATAGCATGAGATGTGATATCTCAATGCTTCTACCAAACCTGAGACCCTTCCTTTAGCATGAGATGTGATATCCAAATCCTTCACATTCCAATCCTGAGACCCTTCCTATAGCATGAGATGTGATATCTCAATGCTTCTAATACCAAACCTGAGATCCTTCCTATAGCATGAGATGTGATATCCAATTCCTTCCCATTCCAAACCTGAGACCCTTCCTATTGGATGAGATGTGATATCCAACTCCTTCCCATTCCAACCCTGAGACCCTTCCTATACCATGAGATGTGATATCTCAATGCTTCTAATACCAAACCTGGGAACCGTCCTATAACATGAGATGTGATATCTCAATGTTTCTAATAAAAAACCTGAGACCCTTCCTATAACATGAGATGTGATATCCAATTCCTTCCCATTCCAAACCTGAGACCCTTCCTATTGGATGAGATGTGATATCCAAATCCTTCCCCTTCCAAACCTGAGACCCTTCCTTTAGCATGAGATGTGATATCCAAATACTTCCAATTCCAATCCTAAAACCCTTCCTATAGCATGAGATGTGATATCTCAATGTTTCTAATAAAAAACCTGAGACCCTTCCTATAGCAAGAGATGTGATATCCAAATCCTTCCCATTCCAATCCTGAGACCCTTCCTGTATATAACATGAGATGTGATATCCAACTCCTTCCCATTCCAACCTGAGACCCTTCCTATAGCATGAGATGTGATATCCAACTCCTTACCATTCAAATTCTGAGACCCTCCCTATAACAAGAGATGTCATATCCAACTCCTTCCCATTCCAAACCTGAGAGCCTTCCTATAACAGGAGATCTGATATCCAACTCCTTCCCATTCCAAACCTGAGACCCTTCCGATAGCATGAGATGTGATATCTCAATGCTTCAAAAACCAAACATGAGAACCATCCTATAACATGAGATGTGAAATCCAAATCCTTCCCTTCCCAAACCTGAGACTCTTCCTATAGCATGAGATGTGATATCTCAATGCTTCTACCAAACCTGAAACCCTTCCTATAGCATGAGATGTGATATCCAACTCCTTCCCATTCCAATCCTGAGACACATCCTATAGCATGAGATGTGATATCACAATGCTTCTAATACCAAACCTGAGACCCGTCCTATAACATGAGATGTGATATCCAAATCCTTCCCCTTCCAAACCTGAGACCCTTCCTTGAGCATGAGATGTGATATATAGCTCCTCCCATTCCAATCCTGAGACCCTTCCTATAGCATGAGATGTGATATCTCAATGCTTCTAATACCAAACCTGAGATCCTTCCTATAACATGAGATGTGATATCCAACTCCTTCCCATTCCAATCCCGAGACCCTTCCTATAGCATGAGATGTGATATCTCAATGCTTCTAATACCAAACCTAAGGTCCTTCCTATAACATGAGATGTGATATCCAAATCCTTCCCATTCCAAACCTGAGACCCTCCCTTTAGCATGAGATGTGATATCCAACTCCTTCCCATTCCAATCCTGATACCCTTCTGATAGCATGAGATCTGATATCTCAATGCCTCTAATACCAAACCTGAGATCCTACCTCTAACATGAAATGTGATATCCATCTCCTTCCCTTTCCAACCCTGAGACCCTGCCTATAGCATGAGATGTGATATCCAAGTCCTTCCCATTCCAATCGTGAGACCCTTCCTATAGCATGTGATGTGATATCTCAATGCTTATACCAAACCTGAGACCCTTCCTATGGCATGAGATGTCATATACAACTCCTTCCCATTCCAACCCTGAGACCCTTCCTATAGCATGAGATGTGATATCTCAATGCTTATACCAAACCTGAGACCCTTCCTATAGCATGAGATGTGATATCCAACTTCTTCCCATTCCAATCCTGAGACCCTTCCTATAGCATGAGATGTGATATCTCAGTGCTTATACCAAACCTGAGACCCTTCCTATAGCATAAGATGTGATATCCAAATCCTTCCCATTCCAATCCTGAGACCCTTCCTATAGCATGAGATGTGATATCTCAATGCTTATACCAAACCTGAGACCCTTCCTATAGCATGAGATGTGATATCCAACTCCTTCCCATTCCAATCCTGAGACCCTTCCTATAGCATGAGATGTGATGTCTCAATGCTTCTAATACCAAACCTGAGATCCTTCCTATAACATGAGATGTGATATCCAACTCCTTCCCATTCCAATCCTGAGACCCTTATGATAGCATGAGATGTGATATCTCAATGCTTCTAATACCAAACCTGAGATCCTTCCGATAGCATGAGATGTGATATCTCAATGCTTCTAATACCAAACCTGAGATCCTTCCTATAATATGAGATGTGATTTCCAAATCCTTCCCCTTCCAAACCTGAGACCCTCCCTTTAGCATGAAATGTGATATCCAACTCCTTCCCATTCCAATCCTGAGACCCATCTGATAGCATGAGATGTGATATCTCATTGCCTCTAATACCAAACCTGAGATCCTACCTCTAACATGAAATGTGATATCCATCTCCTTCCCTTTCCAAACCTGAGACCCTGCCTATAGCATGAGATGTGATATCCAAGTCCTTCCCATTCCAATCCTGAGACCCTTCCTATAGCATGTGATGTGATATCCAAGTCCTTCCCATTCCAATCCTGAGACCCTTCCTATAGCATGTGATGTGATATCTCAATGCTTATACCAAACCTGAGACCCTTCCTATGGCATGAGATGTCATATACAACTCCTTCCCATTCCAACCCTGAGACCCTTCCTATAGCATGAGATGTGATATCTCAATGCTTATACCAAACCTGAGACCCTTCCTATAGCTTGAGATGTGATATCCAACTTCTTCCCATTCCAATCCTGAGACCCTTCCTATAGCATGAGATGTGATATCCCAATGCTTCTACCAAACCTGAGACCCATACTATGGCATGAGATGTGATATCAAACTCCTTCCCATTCCAATCCTGAGACGCTTCCTATAGCTTGAGATGTGATATCCAACTCCTTCCCATTCCAATTCTGAGACCCTTCTTATACCATGAGACTTGATATCTCAATGCTTCTAATACCAAACCTGAGACCCGTCCTATAACATGAGATGTGATATCCAAATCCTTCCCCTTCCAAACCTTAGACCCTTCCTTTATAATGAGATGTGATATCCAACTCCTTCCCATTCCAATCCTGAGACCCTTCCTATAGCATGAGATGTGATATCTCAATGCTTCTAATACCAAACCTGAGACCCTTCCTATAACATGAGATGGGATATCCAACTCCTTCCCATTCCAATCCTGAGACCCTTCCGATAGCAGAGATGTGATATCTCAATGCTTATACCAAACCTGAGACCCTTCCTAAGGCTTGAGATGTCATATACAACTCCTTCCCATTCCAATCCTGAGACCCTTCCTATAGCATGAGATGTGATATCTCAATGCTTATACCAAATCTGAGACCCTTCCTATAGCATGAGATGTGATATCCAAATCCTTCCCATTCCAATCCTGAGACCCTTCCTATAGCATGAGATGTGATATCTCAATGCTTATACCAAACCTGAGAGCCTAACTATAGCATGAGATGTGATATCCAAGTCCATCCCATTCCAACCCTTAGACCCTTCCTACAGCATGCGATGTGATATCTCAATGATTCTAATACCAAACCAGAGACCCGTCCTTTAACATGAGATGGGATATCCAACTCCTTCCCATTCCAATCCTGAGCCACTCCTGATAGCAGAGATGCGATATCTCAATGCTTATACCAAACCTGAGACCCTTCCTATAACATGAGATGTGATATCCAACTCCTTCCCGTTCCAAACCTGAGACACTTCCTATAGCATATGTGATATCCAACTCCTTCCCATTCCAAACATGAGACCCTTACTATAGCAAGAATGTAATATCCAACTCCTACCCATTCCAATCCTGAGACCATTCCTATAGCATGAGATGTGATATATCAATGCTTCTAATACCAAACCTGAGATCCTTCCTATGACATGAGATGTGATATCCAAATCCTTCCCATTCCAATCCTGAGACCCTTCCTATAGCAAGAGATGTGATATCCAAATCCTTCCCATTCCAATCCTGAGACCCTTCCTATAACATGAGATGTGATATTCAACTCCTTCCCATTCCAACCTGAGACACTTCCTATAGCATGGGAAGGGATATCCAACTCCTTCCCAATCCAATCCTGAGAACCTTCCGATAGCAGAGATGTGATATCTCAATGCTTATACCAAACCTGAGACGCTTCCTATGGCATGAGATGTGATATCCAACTCCTTGCCATTCAAATCCTGAGACCCTTCCTATAGCATGAGATGTGATATCTCAATGCTTCTACCAAACCTGAGACCCTTCCTTTAGCATGAGATGTGATATCCAAATCCTTCACATTCCAATCCTGAGACCCTTCCTATAGCATGAGATGTGATATCTCAATGCTTCTAATACCAAACCTGAGATCCTTCCTATAGCATGAGATGTGATATCCAATTCCTTCCCATTCCAAACCTGAGACCCTTCCTATTGGATGAGATGTGATATCCAACTCCTTCCCATTCCAACCCTGAGACCCTTCCTATACCATGAGATGTGATATCTCAATGCTTCTAATACCAAACCTGGGAACCGTCCTATAACATGAGATGTGATATCTCAATGTTTCTAATAAAAAACCTGAGACCCTTCCTATAACATGAGATGTGATATCCAATTCCTTCCCATTCCAAACCTGAGACCCTTCCTATTGGATGAGATGTGATATCCAAATCCTTCCCCTTCCAAACCTGAGACCCTTCCTTTAGCATGAGATGTGATATCCAAATACTTCCAATTCCAATCCTAAAACCCTTCCTATAGCATGAGATGTGATATCTCAATGTTTCTAATAAAAAACCTGAGACCCTTCCTATAGCAAGAGATGTGATATCCAAATCCTTCCCATTCCAATCCTGAGACCCTTCCTGTATATAACATGAGATGTGATATCCAACTCCTTCCCATTCCAACCTGAGACCCTTCCTATAGCATGAGATGTGATATCCAACTCCTTACCATTCAAATTCTGAGACCCTCCCTATAACAAGAGATGTCATATCCAACTCCTTCCCATTCCAAACCTGAGAGCCTTCCTATAACAGGAGATCTGATATCCAACTCCTTCCCATTCCAAACCTGAGACCCTTCCGATAGCATGAGATGTGATATCTCAATGCTTCAAAAACCAAACATGAGAACCATCCTATAACATGAGATGTGAAATCCAAATCCTTCCCTTCCCAAACCTGAGACTCTTCCTATAGCATGAGATGTGATATCTCAATGCTTCTACCAAACCTGAAACCCTTCCTATAGCATGAGATGTGATATCCAACTCCTTCCCATTCCAATCCTGAGACACATCCTATAGCATGAGATGTGATATCACAATGCTTCTAATACCAAACCTGAGACCCGTCCTATAACATGAGATGTGATATCCAAATCCTTCCCCTTCCAAACCTGAGACCCTTCCTTGAGCATGAGATGTGATATATAGCTCCTCCCATTCCAATCCTGAGACCCTTCCTATAGCATGAGATGTGATATCTCAATGCTTCTAATACCAAACCTGAGATCCTTCCTATAACATGAGATGTGATATCCAACTCCTTCCCATTCCAATCCCGAGACCCTTCCTATAGCATGAGATGTGATATCTCAATGCTTCTAATACCAAACCTAAGGTCCTTCCTATAACATGAGATGTGATATCCAAATCCTTCCCATTCCAAACCTGAGACCCTCCCTTTAGCATGAGATGTGATATCCAACTCCTTCCCATTCCAATCCTGATACCCTTCTGATAGCATGAGATCTGATATCTCAATGCCTCTAATACCAAACCTGAGATCCTACCTCTAACATGAAATGTGATATCCAACTCCTTCCTTTTCCAAACCTGAGACCCTTCCTACAGCATGAGATGTGATATCCAAGTCCTTCCCATTCCAATCCTGAGACCCTTCCTATAACATGAGATGTGATATCCAACTCCTTCTATTCCAACCTGAGACCCTTCCTATAGCATGAGATGGGATATCCAACTCCTTCCAAATCCAATCCTGATACCCTTCCGATAGCATGAGATGTGATATACCAATGCTTCTACAAAACCTGAGACCCATACCATGGCATGAGATGTGATATCAAACTCCCGTCCTATACCATGAGACTTGATATCTCAATGCTTCTAATACCAAACCTGAGACCGGTCCAATAACATGAGATGTGATATCCAAATCCTTCCCCTTCCAAACCTTAGACCCTTCCTTTATCATGAGATGTGATATCCAAGTCCTTCCCATTCCATTCCTGAGACCCTTCCTATAGCATGAGATGTGATATCTCAATGCTTCTAATACCAAACCTGAGACCCTTCCTATAACATGAGATGTGATATCCAAGTCCTTCCCATTCCAATCCTGAGACCCTTCCTATAGCATGAGATGTGATATCTCAATGCTTCTAATACCAAAACTGAGACCCTTCCTATAACATGAATTATGATATCCAAATCCTTCCCATTCCAATCCTGAGACCCTTCCGATAGCAGAGATGTGATATCTCAATGCTTATACCAAACCTAAGACCCTTCCGATAGCATGAGATGTGATATCTCAATGCTTCTAATACCAAACCTGAGATCCTTCCAATAACATGAGATGTGATATCCAACTCCTTCCCATTCCAATCCCGAGACCCTTCCTATAGCATGAGATGTGATATCTCAATGCTTCTAATACCAAACCTAAGGTCCTTCCTATAACATGAGATGTGATATCCAACTCCTTCCCATTCCAATCCTGAGACCCTTCTGATGGCATGAGATGTGATATCTCAATGCCTCTAAAACCAAACCTGAGATCCTACCTCTAACATGAAATGTGATATCCAACTCCTTCCCCTTCCAACCCTGAGAGCCTTCCTATAGAATGAGATGTGATATCCAAGTCCTTCCCATTCCAATCCTGAGACCCTTCCTATAACATGAGATGTGATATCCAACTCCTTCCCATTCCAATCATGAGACCCTTCCTATAGCTTGAGATGTGATATCCAACTCCTTCTCATTCCAATTCTGAGACCCGTCCTATACCATGAGACTTGATATCTCAATGCTTCAAATACCAAACCTGAGACCGGTCCTATAACATGAGATGTGATACCCAAATCCGTCCCCTTCCAAACCTTAGACCCTTCCTATAGCATGAGATGTGATATCTCATTGCTTCTAATACCAAACCTGAGACCCTTCCTATAACGAGATGGGATATCCAACTCCTTCCCATTCCAATCCTGAGACCCTTCAGATAGCAGAGATGTGATATCCAACTCCTTCCCATTCCAAACCTGAGACCCTTCCTATAGCATGAGATGTTATAATTTAATGCTTCTAAAACCAAACCTGAGAACCATCCTATAACATGTGAAATCCAAATCCTTCCCTTTCCAAACCTGAGACCCTTCCGATAGCATGAGATGTGATATCTCAATGCTTCTAAAACCAAACATGAGAACCATACTATAACATGAGATGTGAAATCCAAATCCTTCCCTTTCCAAACCTGAGACCCTTCCTATAGCTTGAGATGAAATATCAAACTCCTTCCCATTCCAATCCTGAGATAGCTTGAGATGTGATATCCAACTCCATCCCATTCCAATCCTGAGACACTTCCGATAGCATGAGATGTGATAGCTCAATGCTTCTAATATCAAAACTGAGACCCTCCCTATAGTATGAGATGTGAATTCTAAGTCCTTACCATTCCTATCCTGAGACCCTTCCGATAGCAGAGATGTGATATCTCAATGCTTATACCAAACCTGATGACCCTTCCTATGGCATTAGATGTGATATCCAATTCCTTCCCATTCCAATCCTGAGTTCCTTCCTATAGCATGAGATGTGATATCTCAATGCTTCTATTAAACCTGATACCCTTACTTTAGCATGAGAGGTGATATTCAACTCCTGCCCATTCCAATCCTGAGACCCTTCCTATATCATGAGACGTGATATCCAACTCCTTCCCATTCCAATCCTGAGACTCCTCCTATAGCATGAGATGTGATATCTCAATGCTTCTAATACCAGACCTGGGACCGGTCCTATAACATGAGATATGATATCCAAATCCTTCCCCTTCCAAACCTGAGACCCTTCCTATAGCAAGAGATGTGATATCCAATTCCTTCCCATTCCAATCCTGAGACCCTTCCTATAACGAGATGTGATATCCAACTCCTTCCCATTCCAACCTGAGACCCTTCCTGTAGCATGAGAAGGGAGATCCAACTCCTTCCCATTCCAATCCTGAGACCCTTCCTATACCATGAGATGTGATATCTCAATGCTTCTAATACCAAACCTGGGACCCGTCCTATAACATGAGATATGTCCTATAACATGAGATATGATATCCAAATCCTTCCCCTTCCAAACCTGAGACCCTTCCTTTAGCATGAGATGTGATATCCAAATCCTTCCCATTCCAATACTGAAACCCTTCCTATAGCATGAGATGTCATATCTCAATGTTTCTAATAGAAAACCTGAGACCCTTCCTATAGCAAGAGATGTGATATCCAAATCCTTCCCATTTCAATCTTGAGACCCTTCCTATAACATGAGATGTGATATCCAACTCCTACCCATTCCAACCTGAGACCCTTCCTATAGCATGAGAAGGGATATCCAATTCCTTCCCAATCCAATCCTTAGACCCTTCCGATAGCAGAGATGTGATATCTCAATGCTTATACCAAACCTGAGACCCTTCCTTTAGCATGAGATGTGATATCCAAATGCTTCACATTCCAATCCTGAGACCCTTCCTATAGCATGAGATGTGATATCTCAATGCTTCTAATACAAAACCTGAGATCCTTCCTATAACATGAGATGTGATATCCAAGTCCTTCCCATTCCAATCCTGAGACCCTTCCTATAACATGAGATGTGATATCCAACTCCTTCTACTCCAACCTGAGACCCTTCCTATAGCATGAGATGGGATATCCAACTCCTTCCAAATCCAATCCTGATACCCTTCCAATAGCATGAGATGTGATATCCCAATGCTTCTACAAAACCTGAGACCCATACCATGGCATGAGATGTGATATCAAACTCCCGTCCTATACCATGAGACTTGATATCTCAATGCTTCTAATACCAAACCTGAGACCGGTCCAATAACATGAGATGTGATATCCAAATCCTTCCCCTTCCAAACCTTAGACCCTTCCTTTATCATGAGATGTGATATCCAAGTCCTTCCCATTCCATTCCTGAGACCCTTAATATAGCATGAGATGTGATATCTCAATGCTTCTAATACCAAACCTGAGACCCTTCCTATAACATGAGATGTGATATCCAAATCCTTCCCATTCCAATCCTGAGACCCTTCCGATAGCAGAGATGTGATATCTCAATGCTTATACCAAACCTGAGACCCTTCCGATAGCATGAGATGTGATATCTCAATGCTTCTAATACCAAACCTCAGATCCTTCCAATAACATGAGATGTGATGTCCAAATCCTTCCCCTTCCAAACCTGAGACCCTTCTGATGGCATGAGATGTCATATCTCAATGCCTCTAATACCAAACCTGAGATCCTACCTCTAACATGAGATGTGATATCAAACTCCTTCCCATTCCAAACCTGAGACCCTTCAGATAGCATGAGATGTGATATTTCAATGCTTCTAAAACCAAACATGAGAACCATCCTATAACATGAGATGTGAAATCCAAATCATTCCCATTCCAAACCTGAGACCCTTCCTATAGCATGAGATGTTATAATTTAATGCTTCTAAAACCAAACCTGAGAACCATCCTATAACATGTGAAATCCAAATCCTTCCCTTTCCAAACCTGAGACCCTTCCGATAGCATGAGATGTGATATCTCAATGCTTCTAAAACCAAACATGAGAACCATCCTATAACATGAGATGTGAAATCCAAATCCTTCCCTTTCCAAACCTGAGACCCTTCCTATAGCTTGAGATGAAATATCAAACTCCTTCCCATTCCAATCCTGAGATAGCTTGAGATGTGATATCCAACTCCATCCCATTCCAATCCTGAGACCCTTCCGATAGCATGAGATGTGATAGCTCAATGCTTCTAATATCAAAACTGAGACCCTCCCTATAGTATGAGATGTGAATTCTAAGTCCTTACCATTCCTATCCTGAGACCCTTCCGATAGCAGAGATGTGATATCTCAATGCTTATACCAAACCTGATGACCCTTCCTATGGCATTAGATGTGATATCCAACTCCTTCCCATTCCAATCCTGAGTTCCTTCCTATAGCATGAGATGTGATATCTCAATGCTTCTATCAAACCTGATACCCTTCCTTTAGCATGAGAGGTGATATTCAACTCCTGCCCATTCCAATCCTGAGACTCCTCCTATAGCATGAGATGTGATATCTCAATGCTTCTAATACCAGACCTGGGACCGGTCCTATAACATGAGATATGATATCCAAATCCTTCCCCTTCCAAACCTGAGACCCTTCCTATAGCAAGAGATGTGATATCCAATTCCTTCCCATTCCAATCCTGAGACCCTTCCTATAACGAGATGTGATATCCAACTCCTTCCCATTCCAACCTGAGACCCTTCCTGTAGCATGAGAAGGGAGATCCAACTCCTTCCCATTCCAATCCTGAGACCCTTCCTATACCATGAGATGTGATATCTCAATGCTTCTAATACCAAACCTGGGACCCGTCCTATAACATGAGATATGTCCTATAACATGAGATATGATATCCAAATCCTTCCCCTTCCAAACCTGAGACCCTTCCTTTAGCATGAGATGTGATATCCAAATCCTTCCCATTCCAATACTGAAACCCTTCCTATAGCATGAGATGTCATATCTCAATGTTTCTAATAGAAAACCTGAGACCCTTCCTATAGCAGGAGATGTGATATCCAAATCCTTCCCATTTCAATCTTGAGACCCTTCCTATAACATGAGATGTGATATCCAACTCCTACCCATTCCAACCTGAGACCCTTCCTATAGCATGAGAAGGGATATCCAATTCCTTCCCAATCCAATCCTTAGACCCTTCCGATAGCAGAGATGTGATATCTCAATGCTTATACCAAACCTGAGACCCTTCCTTTAGCATGAGATGTGATATCCAAATGCTTCACATTCCAATCCTGAGACCCTTCCTATAGCATGAGATGTGATATCTCAATGCTTCTAATACAAAACCTGAGATCCTTCCTATAACATGAGATGTGATATCCAACTCCTTCTACTCCAACCTGAGACCCTTCCTATAGCATGAGATGGGATATCCAACTCCTTCCAAATCCAATCCTGATACCCTTCCAATAGCATGAGATGTGATATCCCAATGCTTCTACAAAACCTGAGACCCATACCATGGCATGAGATGTGATATCAAACTCCCGTCCTATACGATGAGACTTGATATCTCAATGCTTCTAATACCAAACCTGAGACCGGTCCAATAACATGAGATGTGATATCCAAATCCTTCCCCTTCCAAACCTTAGACCCTTCCTTTATCATGAGATGTGATATCCAAGTCCTTCCCATTCCATTCCTGAGACCCTTAATATAGCATGAGATGTGATATCTCAATGCTTCTAATACCAAACCTGAGACCCTTCCTATAACATGAGATGTGATATCCAAATCCTTCCCATTCCAATCCTGAGACCCTTCCGATAGCAGAGATGTGATATCTCAATGCTTATACCAAACCTGAGACCCTTCCGATAGCATGAGATGTGATATCTCAATGCTTCTAATACCAAACCTCAGATCCTTCCAATAACATGAGATGTGATGTCCAAATCCTTCCCCTTCCAAACCTTAGACCCTCCCTTTAGCATGAGATGTGATATCCAACTCCTTCCCATTCCAATCCTGAGACCCTTCTGATGGCATGAGATGTCATATCTCAATGCCTCTAATACCAAACCTGAGATCCTACCTCTAACATGAGATGTGATATCAAACTCCTTCCCATTCCAAACCTGAGACCCTTCAGATAGCATGAGATGTGATATTTCAATGCTTCTAAAACCAAACATGAGAACCATCCTATAACATGAGATGTGAAATCCAAATCATTCCCATTCCAAACATGAGGCCCTTCCTATAGCTTGAGATGTGATATCAAACTCCTTCCCATTCAATGTGATATCCAACTCCTTCCCATTCCAATCCTGGGACCCTTCCTATACCATGAGATGTGATAGTTCAATGCTTCTAATACCAAACCTGAGACCCGTCCTAAAACATGAGATGTGAGATCCAAATCCTTCCCTTCCAGACCTGAGACCTTTCCTTTAGCATGAGATGTGATAACCAACTCCTTCCCATTCCAAACCTGAGACCCTTCCCATAGCATGAGATGTGATATCTCAATGCTTCTAAAACCAAACATGAGAACCATCCTATAACATGAGATGTGAAATCCAAATCCTTCCCTTTCCAAACCTGAGACCCTTCCTATAGCTTGAGATGAAATATCAAACTCCTTCCCATTCCAATCCTGAGATAGCTTGAGATGTGAGATCCAAATCCTTCCCCTTCCAAACCTGAGACCCTTCCTATAGCTTGATATGTGATATCAAACTCCTTCCCATTACAATCCTGAGATAGCTTGAGATGTGATATCCAACTCCATCCCATTCCAATCCTGAGACCCTTCCGATAGCATGAGATGTGATAGCTCAATGCTTCTAATATCAAAACTGAGACCCTCCCTATAGTATGAGATGTGAAATCTACGTCCTTCCCATTCCTATCCTGAGACCCTTCCGATAGCAGAGATGTGATATCTCAATGCTTATACCGAACCTGATGACCCTTCCTTTAGCATGAGATGTGATATTCAACTCCTTCCCATTCCAAACCTGAGACCCTTCCTATAACATGAGACGTGATATCCAACTCCTTCCCATTCCAAACCTGAGACCTTTCCTTTAGCATATGTGATATCCAACTCCTTCCAATTCCAATACTGAGACCCTTCCAATAGCATATGTGATATCTCAATGCTTCTAATATCAAAACTGAGACCCTCCCTATAACATGAGATGTGATATCCAACTCCTTCCCATTCCAATACTGAGACCCTTCCAATAGCATATGTGATATCTCAATGCTTCTAATATGAAAACTGAGACCCTCATAAAACATGAATTGTGATATCCAAATCCTTCCCATTCCAATCCTGAGACCCTTCCGATAGCAGAGATGTGATATCTCAATGCTTATACCAAACCTAAGACCCTTCCGATAGCATGAGATGTGATATCTCAATGCTTCTAATACCAAACCTGAGATCCTTCCAATAACATGAGATATGATGTCCAAATCCCTCCCCTTCCAAACCTTAGACCATCCCTTTAGCATGAGATTTGATATCCAACTCCTTCCCATTCCAATCCTGAGACCCTTCTGATAGCATGAGATGTGATATCTCAATGCCTCTAATACCAAACCTGAGATCCTACCTCTAACATGAAATGTGATATCCATCTCCTTCCCTTTCCAAACCTGAGACCCTGCCTATAGCATGAGATGTGATATCCAAGTCCTTCCCATTCCAATCCTGAGACCCTTCCTATAGCATGTGATGTGATATCTCAATGCTTATACCAAACCTGAGACCCTTCCTATGGCATGAGATGTCATATACAACTCCTTCCCATTCCAACCCTGAGACCCTTCCTATAGCATGAGATGTGATATCTCAATGCTTATACCAAACCTGAGACCCTTCCTATAGCATGAGATGTGATATCCAACTTCTTCCCATTCCAATCCTGAGACCCTTCCTATAGCATGAGATGTGATATCTCAATGCTTATACCAAACCTGAGACCCTTCCTATAGCTTGAGATGTGATATCCAACTCCTTCCCATTCCAATCCTGAGACCCTTCCTATAGCATGAGATGTGATATCTCAAGGCCTCTAATACCAAACCTGAGATCCTTCCTCTAACATGAAATGTGATATCCAACTCCTTCCCCTTCCAAACCTGAGAGCCTTCCTATAGCATGAGATATGATATCCAAGTCCTTCCCATTCCAATCCTGAGACCCGTCCTATAACATGAAATGTGATATCCAACTCCTTCCCATTCTAACCTGAGACCCTTCCTATAGCATGAGATGGGATATCCAACTCCTTCCAAATCCAATACTGATACCCTTCCGATAGCATGAGATGTGATATCCCAATGCTTCTACCAAACCTGAGACCCATACTATGGCATGAGATGTGATATCAAACTCCTTCCCATTCCAATCCTGAGACGCTTCCTATAGCTTGAGATGTGATATCCAACTCCTTCCCATTCCAATTCTGAGACCCTTCTTATACCATGACACTTGATATCTCAATGCTTCTAATACCAAACCTGAGACCCGTCCTATAACATGAGATGTGATATCCAAATCCATCCCCTTCCAAACCTTAGACCCTTCCTTTATAATTAGATGTGATATCCAACTCCTTCCCATTCCAATCCTGAGACCCTTCCGATATCATGAGATGTGATATCTCAATGCTTATACCAAATCTGAGACCCTTCCTATGGCCTGAGATGTCATATACAACTCCTTCCCATTCCAATCCTGAGACCCTTCCTATAGCATGAGATGTGATATCTCAATGCTTATACCAAATCTGAGACCCTTCCTATAGCATGAGATGGGATATCCAACTCCTTCCCATTCCAATCCTGAGACCCTTCCTATAGCATGAGAAGTGATATCTCCATGCTTATACCAAACCTGAGACCCTTCCTATAGCATAAGATGTGATATCCAAATCCTTCCCTTTCCAATCCTGAGACCCTTCCTATAGCATGAGATGTGATATCTCAATGCTTATACCAAACCTGAGACCCTTCCTATAGCATGAGATGTGATATCCAACTCCTTCCCATTCCAATCCTGAGACCCTTCCTATAGCATGAGATGTGATGTCTCAATGCTTCTAATACCAAACCTGAGATCCTTCCTATAACATGAGATGTGATATCCAACTCCTTCCCATTCCAATCCTGAGACCCTTATGATAGCATGAGATGTGATATCTCAATGCCTCTTATACCAAACCTGAGATCCTTCCGATAGCATGAGATGTGATATCTCAATGCTTCTAATACCAAACCTGAGATCCTTCCTATAATATGAGATGTGATTTCCAAATCCTTCCCCTTCCAAACCTGAGACCCTCCCTTTAGCATGAAATGTGATATCCAACTCCTTCCCATTCCAATCCTGAGACCCTTCTGATAGCATGAGATGTGATATCTCAATGCCTCTAATACCAAACCTGAGATCCTACCTCTAACATGAAATGTGATATCCATCTCCTTCCCTTTCCAACCCTGAGACCCTGCCTATAGCATGAGATGTGATATCCAAGTCCTTCCCATTCCAATCGTGAGACCCTTCCTATAGCATGTGATGTGATATCTCAATGCTTATACCAAACCTGAGACCCTTCCTATGGCATGAGATGTCATATACAACTCCTTCCCATTCCAACCCTGAGACCCTTCCTATAGCATGAGATGTGATATCTCAATGCTTATACCAAACCTGAGACCCTTCCTATAGCATGAGATGTGATATCCAACTTCTTCCCATTCCAATCCTGAGACCCTTCCTATAGCATGAGATGTGATATCTCAGTGCTTATACCAAACCTGAGACCCTTCCTATAGCATAAGATGTGATATCCAAATCCTTCCCATTCCAATCCTGAGACCCTTCCTATAGCATGAGATGTGATATCTCAATGCTTATACCAAACCTGAGACCCTTCCTATAGCATGAGATGTGATATCCAACTCCTTCCCATTCCAATCCTGAGACCCTTCCTATAGCATGAGATGTGATGTCTCAATGCTTCTAATACCAAACCTGAGATCCTTCCTATAACATGAGATGTGACATCCAACTCCTTCCCATTCCAATCCTGAGACCCTTATGATAGCATGAGATGTGATATCTCAATGCCTCTTATACCAAACCTGAGATCCTTCCGATAGCATGAGATGTGATATCTCAATGCTTCTAATACCAAACCTGAGATCCTTCCTATAATATGAGATGTGATTTCCAAATCCTTCCCCTTCCAAACCTGAGACCCTCCCTTTAGCATGAAATGTGATATCCAACTCCTTCCCATTCCAATCCTGAGACCCTTCTGATAGCATGAGATGTGATATCTCATTGCCTCTAATACCAAACCTGAGATCCTACCTCTAACATGAAATGTGATATCCATCTCCTTCCCTTTCCAAACCTGAGACCCTGCCTATAGCATGAGATGTGATATCCAAGTCCTTCCCATTCCAATCCTGAGACCCTTCCTATAGCATGTGATGTGATATCCAAGTCCTTCCCATTCCAATCCTGAGACCCTTCCTATAGCATGTGATGTGATATCTCAATGCTTATACCAAACCTGAGACCCTTCCTATGGCATGAGATGTCATATACAACTCCTTCCCATTCCAACCCTGAGACCCTTCCTATAGCATGAGATGTGATATCTCAATGCTTATACCAAACCTGAGACCCTTCCTATAGCTTGAGATGTGATATCCAACTTCTTCCCATTCCAATCCTGAGACCCTTCCTATAGCAAGAGATGTGATATCCCAATGCTTCTACCAAACCTGAGACCCATACTATGGCATGAGATGTGATATCAAACTCCTTCCCATTCCAATCCTGAGACGCTTCCTATAGCTTGAGATGTGATATCCAACTCCTTCCCATTCCAATTCTGAGACCCTTCTTATACCATGAGACTTGATATCTCAATGCTTCTAATACCAAACCTGAGACCCGTCCTATAACATGAGATGTGATATCCAAATCCTTCCCCTTCCAAACCTTAGACCCTTCCTTTATAATGAGATGTGATATCCAACTCCTTCCCATTCCAATCCTGAGACCCTTCCTATAGCATGAGATGTGATATCTCAATGCTTCTAATACCAAACCTGAGACCCTTCCTATAACATGAGATGGGATATCCAACTCCTTCCCATTCCAATCCTGAGACCCTTCCGATAGCAGAGATGTGATATCTCAATGCTTATACCAAACCTGAGACCCTTCCTAAGGCTTGAGATGTCATATACAACTCCTTCCCATTCCAATCCTGAGACCCTTCCTATAGCATGAGATGTGATATCTCAATGCTTATACCAAATCTGAGACCCTTCCTATAGCATGAGATGTGATATCCAAATCCTTCCCATTCCAATCCTGAGACCCTTCCTATAGCATGAGATGTGATATCTCAATGCTTATACCAAACCTGAGAGCCTACCTATAGCATGAGATGTGATATCCAAGTCCATCCCATTCCAATCCTTAGACCCTTCCTACAGCATGCGATGTGATATCTCAATGATTCTAATACCAAACCAGAGACCCGTCCTTTAACATGAGATGGGATATCCAACTCCTTCCCATTCCAATCCTGAGCCACTCCTGATAGCAGAGATGTGATATCTCAATGCTTATACCAAACCTGAGACCCTTCCTATAACATGAGATGTGATATCCAACTCCTTCCCGTTCCAAACCTGAGACACTTCCTATAGCATATGTGATATCCAACTCCTTCCCATTCCAAACATGAGACCCTTACTATAGCAAGAATGTAATATCCAACTCCTACCCATTCCAATCCTGAGACCATTCCTATAGCATGAGATGTGATATATCAATGCTTCTAATACCAAACCTGAGATCCTTCCTATGACATGAGATGTGATATCCAAATCCTTCCCATTCCAATCCTGAGACCCTTCCTATAGCAAGAGATGTGATATCCAAATCCTTCCCATTCCAATCCTGAGACCCTTCCTATAACATGAGATGTGATATTCAACTCCTTCCCATTCCAACCTGAGACACTTCCTATAGCATGGGAAGGGATATCCAACTCCTTCCCAATCCAATCCTGAGAACCTTCCGATAGCAGAGATGTGATATCTCAATGCTTATACCAAACCTGAGACGCTTCCTATGGCATGAGATGTGATATCCAACTCCTTGCCATTCAAATCCTGAGACCCTTCCTATAGCATGAGATGTGATATCTCAATGCTTCTACCAAACCTGAGACCCTTCCTTTAGCATGAGATGTGATATCCAAATCCTTCACATTCCAATCCTGAGACCCTTCCTATAGCATGAGATGTGATATCTCAATGCTTCTAAAACCAAACATGAGAACCATCCTATAACATGAGATGTGAAATCCAAATCCTTCCCTTTCCAAACCTGAGACCCTTCCTATAGCTTGAGATGAAATATCAAACTCCTTCCCATTCCAATCCTGAGATAGCTTGAGATGTGATATCCAACTCCATCCCATTCCAATCCTGAGACACTTCCGATAGCATGAGATGTGATAGCTCAATGCTTCTAATATCAAAACTGAGACCCTCCCTATAGTATGAGATGTGAATTCTAAGTCCTTACCATTCCTATCCTGAGACCCTTCCGATAGCAGAGATGTGATATCTCAATGCTTATACCAAACCTGATGACCCTTCCTATGGCATTAGATGTGATATCCAACTCCTTCCCATTCCAATCCTGAGTTCCTTCCTATAGCATGAGATGTGATATCTCAATGCTTCTATTAAACCTGATACCCTTCCTTTAGCATGAGAGGTGATATTCAACTCCTGCCCATTCCAATCCTGAGACCCTTCCTATATCATGAGACGTGATATCCAACTCCTTCCCATTCCAATCCTGAGACTCCTCCTATAGCATGAGATGTGATATCTCAATGCTTCTAATACCAGACCTGGGACCGGTCCTATAACATGAGATATGATATCCAAATCCTTCCCCTTCCAAACCTGAGACCCTTCCTATAGCAAGAGATGTGATATCCAATTCCTTCCCATTCCAATCCTGAGACCCTTCCTATAACGAGATGTGATATCCAACTCCTTCCCATTCCAACCTGAGACCCTTCCTGTAGCATGAGAAGGGAGATCCAACTCCTTCCCATTCCAATCCTGAGACCCTTCCTATACCATGAGATGTGATATCTCAATGCTTCTAATACCAAACCTGGGACCCGTCCTATAACATGAGATATGTCCTATAACATGAGATATGATATCCAAATCCTTCCCCTTCCAAACCTGAGACCCTTCCTATAACATGAGATGTGATATCCAACTCCTACCCATTCCAACCTGAGACCCTTCCTATAGCATGAGAAGGGATATCCAAATCCTTCCCATTTCAATCTTGAGACCCTTCCTATAACATGAGATGTGATATCCAACTCCTACCCATTCCAACCTGAGACCCTTCCTATAGCATGAGAAGGGATATCCAATTCCTTCCCAATCCAATCCTTAGACCCTTCCGATAGCAGAGATGTGATATCTCAATGCTTATACCAAACCTGAGACCCTTCCTTTAGCATGAGATGTGATATCCAAATGCTTCACATTCCAATCCTGAGACCCTTCCTATAGCATGAGATGTGATATCTCAATGCTTCTAATACAAAACCTGAGATCCTTCCTATAACATGAGATGTGATATCCAAGTCCTTCCCATTCCAATCCTGAGACCCTTCCTATAACATGAGATGTGATATCCAACTCCTTCTACTCCAACCTGAGACCCTTCCTATAGCATGAGATGGGATATCCAACTCCTTCCAAATCCAATCCTGATACCCTTCCAATAGCATGAGATGTGATATCCCAATGCTTCTACAAAACCTGAGACCCATACCATGGCATGAGATGTGATATCAAACTCCCGTCCTATACCATGAGACTTGATATCTCAATGCTTCTAATACCAAACCTGAGACCGGTCCAATAACATGAGATGTGATATCCAAATCCTTCCCCTTCCAAACCTTAGACCCTTCCTTTATCATGAGATGTGATATCCAAGTCCTTCCCATTCCATTCCTGAGACCCTTAATATAGCATGAGATGTGATATCTCAATGCTTCTAATACCAAACCTGAGACCCTTCCTAGAACATGAGATGTGATATCCAAATCCTTCCCATTCCAATCCTGAGACCCTTCCGATAGCAGAGATGTGATATCTCAATGCTTATACCAAACCTGAGACCCTTCCGATAGCATGAGATGTGATATCTCAATGCTTCTAATACCAAACCTCAGATCCTTCCAATAACATGAGATGTGATGTCCAAATCCTTCCCCTTCCAAACCTGAGACCCTTCTGATGGCATGAGATGTCATATCTCAATGCCTCTAATACCAAACCTGAGATCCTACCTCTAACATGAGATGTGATATCAAACTCCTTCCCATTCCAAACCTGAGACCCTTCAGATAGCATGAGATGTGATATTTCAATGCTTCTAAAACCAAACATGAGAACCATCCTATAACATGAGATGTGAAATCCAAATCATTCCCATTCCAAACCTGAGACCCTTCCTATAGCATGAGATGTTATAATTTAATGCTTCTAAAACCAAACCTGAGAACCATCCTATAACATGTGAAATCCAAATCCTTCCCTTTCCAAACCTGAGACCCTTCCGATAGCATGAGATGTGATATCTCAATGCTTCTAAAACCAAACATGAGAACCATCCTATAACATGAGATGTGAAATCCAAATCCTTCCCTTTCCAAACCTGAGACCCTTCCTATAGCTTGAGATGAAATATCAAACTTCTTCCCATTCCAATCCTGAGATAGCTTGAGATGTGATATCCAACTCCATCCCATTCCAATCCTGAGACCCTTCCGATAGCATGAGATGTGATAGCTCAATGCTTCTAATATCAAAACTGAGACCCTCCCTATAGTATGAGATGTGAATTCTAAGTCCTTACCATTCCTATCCTGAGACCCTTCCGATAGCAGAGATGTGATATCTCAATGCTTATACCAAACCTGATGACCCTTCCTATGGCATGAGAGGTGATATTCAACTCCTGCCCATTCCAATCCTGAGACTCCTCCTATAGCATGAGATGTGATATCTCAATGCTTCTAATACCAGACCTGGGACCGGTCCTATAACATGAGATATGATATCCAAATCCTTCCCCTTCCAAACCTGAGACCCTTCCTATAGAAAGAGATGTGATATCCAATTCCTTCCAATTCCAATCCTGAGACCCTTCCTATAACGAGATGTGATATCCAACTCCTTCCCATTCCAACCTGAGACCCTTCCTGTAGCATGAGAAGGGAGATCCAACTCCTTCCCATTCCAATCCTGAGACCCTTCCTATACCATGAGATGTGATATCTCAATGCTTCTAATACCAAACCTGGGACCCGTCCTATATCATGAGATATGTCCTATAACATGAGATATGATATCCAAATCCTTCCCCTTCCAAACCTGAGACCCTTCCTTTAGCATGACATGTCATATCTCAATGTTTCTAATAGAAAACCTGAGACCCTTCCTATAGCAAGAGATGTGATATCCAAATCCTTCCCATTTCAATCTTGAGACCCTTCCTATAACATGAGATGTGATATCCAACTCCTACCCATTCCAACCTGAGACCCTTCCTATAGCATGAGAAGGGATATCCAATTCCTTCCCAATCCAATCCTTAGACCCTTCCGATAGCAGAGATGTGATATCTCAATGCTTATACCAAACCTGAGACCCTTCCTTTAGCATGAGATGTGATATCCAAATGCTTCACATTCCAATCCTGAGACCCTTCCTATAGCATGAGATGTGATATCTCAATGCTTCTAATACAAAACCTGAGATCCTTCCTATAACATGAGATGTGATATCCAAGTCCTTCCCATTCCAATCCTGAGACCCTTCCTATAACATGAGATGTGATATCCAACTCCTTCTACTCCAACCTGAGACCCTTCCTATAGCATGAGATGGGATATCCAACTCCTTCCAAATCCAATCCTGATACCCTTCCAATAGCATGAGATGTGATATCCCAATGCTTCTACAAAACCTGAGACCCATACCATGGCATGAGATGTGATATCAAACTCCCGTCCTATACGATGAGACTTGATATCTCAATGCTTCTAATACCAAACCTGAGACCGGTCCAATAACATGAGATGTGATATCCAAATCCTTCCCCTTCCAAACCTTAGACCCTTCCTTTATCATGAGATGTGATATCCAAGTCCTTCCCATTCCATTCCTGAGTCCCTTAATATAGCATGAGATGTGATATCTCAATGCTTCTAATACCAAACCTGAGACCCTTCCTATAACATGAGATGTGATATCCAAATCCTTCCCATTCCAATCCTGAGACCCTTCCGATAGCAGAGATGTGATATCTCAATGCTTATACCAAACCTGAGACCCTTCCGATAGCATGAGATGTGATATCTCAATGCTTCTAATACCAAACCTCAGATCCTTCCAATAACATGAGATGTGATGTCCAAATCCTTCCCCTTCCAAACCTTAGACCCTCCCTTTAGCATGAGATGTGATATCCAACTCCTTCCCATTCCAATCCTGAGACCCTTCTGATGGCATGAGATGTCATATCTCAATGCCTCTAATACCAAACCTGAGATCCTACCTCTAACATGAGATGTGATATCAAACTCCTTCCCATTCCAAACCTGAGACCCTTCAGATAGCATGAGATGTGATATTTCAATGCTTCTAAAACCAAACATGAGAACCATCCTATAACATGAGATGTGAAATCCAAATCATTCCCATTCCAAACATGAGGCCCTTCCTATAGCTTGAGATGTGATATCAAACTCCTTCCCATTCAATGTGATATCCAACTCCTTCCCATTCCAATCCTGGGACCCTTCCTATACCATGAGATGTGATAGTTCAATGCTTCTAATACCAAACCTGAGACCCGTCCTAAAACATGAGATGTGAGATCCAAATCCTTCCCCTTCCAGACCTGAGACCTTTCCTTTAGCATGACATGTGATAACCAACTCCTTCCCATTCCAAACCTGAGACCCTTCCCATAGCATGAGATGTGATATCTCAATGCTTCTAAAACCAAACATGAGAACCATCCTATAACATGAGATGTGAAATCCAAATCCTTCCCTTTCCAAACCTGAGACCCTTCCTATAGCTTGAGATGAAATATCAAACTCCTTCCCATTCCAATCCTGAGATAGCTTGAGATGTGAGATCCAAATCCTTCCCCTTCCAAACCTGAGACCCTTCCTATAGCTTGATATGTGATATCAAACTCCTTCCCATTACAATCCTGAGATAGCTTGAGATGTGATATCCAACTCCATCCCATTCCAATCCTGAGACCCTTCCGATAGCATGAGATGTGATAGCTCAATGCTTCTAATATCAAAACTGAGACCCTCCCTATAGTATGAGATGTGAAATCTACGTCCTTCCCATTCCTATCCTGAGACCCTTCCGATAGCAGAGATGTGATATCTCAATGCTTATACCGAACCTGATGACCCTTCCTTTAGCATGAGATGTGATATTCAACTCCTTCCCATTCCAAACCTGAGACCCTTCCTATAACATGAGACGTGATATCCAACTCCTTCCCATTCCAAACCTGAGACCTTTCCTTTAGCATATGTGATATCCAACTCCTTCCAATTCCAATACTGAGACCCTTCCAATAGCATATGTGATATCTCAATGCTTCTAATATCAAAACTGAGACCCTCCCTATAACATGAGATGTGATATCCAACTCCTTCCCATTCCAATACTGAGACCCTTCCAATAGCATATGTGATATCTCAATGCTTCTAATATGAAAACTGAGACCCTCCCTATAACATGAATTGTGATATCCAAATCCTTCCCATTCCAATCCTGAGACCCTTCCGATAGCAGAGATGTGATATCTCAATGCTTATACCAAACCTAAGACCCTTCCTATAGCATGAGATGTGATATCTCAATGCTTCTAATACCAAACCTGAGATCCTTCCAATAACATGAGATATGATGTCCAAATCCCTCCCCTTCCAAACCTTAGACCATCCCTTTAGCATGAGATTTGATATCCAACTCCTTCCCATTCCAATCCTGAGACCCTTCTGATAGCATGAGATGTGATATCTCAATGCCTCTAATACCAAACCTGAGATCCTACCTCTAACATGAAATGTGATATCCATCTCCTTCCCTTTCCAAACCTGAGACCCTGCCTATAGCATGAGATGTGATATCCAAGTCCTTCCCATTCCAATCCTGAGACCCTTCCTATAGCATGTGATGTGATATCTCAATGCTTATACCAAACCTGAGACCCTTCCTATGGCATGAGATGTCATATACAACTCCTTCCCATTCCAACCCTGAGACCCTTCCTATAGCATGAGATGTGATATCTCAATGCTTATACCAAACCTGAGACCCTTCCTATAGCATGAGATGTGATATCCAACTTCTTCCCATTCCAATCCTGAGACCCTTCCTATAGCATGAGATGTGATATCTCAATGCTTCTAATACCAAACCTGAGATCCTTCCAATAACATGAGATATGATGTCCAAATCCCTCCCCTTCCAAACCTTAGACCATCCCTTTAGCATGAGATTTGATATCCAACTCCTTCCCATTCCAATCCTGAGACCCTTCTGATAGCATGAGATGTGATATCTCAATGCCTCTAATACCAAACCTGAGACCCTTCCTATAGCATGAGATGTGATATCCAACTTCTTCCCATTCCAATCCTGAGACCCTTCCTTTAGCATGAGATGTCATATCTCAATGTTTCTAATAGAAAACCTGAGACCCTTCCTATAGCAAGAGATGTGATATCCAAATCCTTCCCATTTCAATCTTGAGACCCTTCCTATAACATGAGATGTGATATCCAACTCCTACCCATTCCAACCTGAGACCCTTCCTATAGCATGAGAAGGGATATCCAATTCCTTCCCAATCCAATCCTTAGACCCTTCCGATAGCAGAGATGTGATATCTCAATGCTTATACCAAACCTGAGACCCTTCCTTTAGCATGAGATGTGATATCCAAATGCTTCACATTCCAATCCTGAGACCCTTCCTATAGCATGAGATGTGATATCTCAATGCTTCTAATACAAAACCTGAGATCCTTCCTATAACATGAGATGTGATATCCAAGTCCTTCCCATTCCAATCCTGAGACCCTTCCTATAACATGAGATGTGATATCCAACTCCTTCTACTCCAACCTGAGACCCTTCCTATAGCATGAGATGGGATATCCAACTCCTTCCAAATCCAATCCTGATACCCTTCCAATAGCATGAGATGTGATATCCCAATGCTTCTACAAAACCTGAGACCCATACCATGGCATGAGATGTGATATCAAACTCCCGTCCTATACGATGAGACTTGATATCTCAATGCTTCTAATACCAAACCTGAGACCGGTCCAATAACATGAGATGTGATATCCAAATCCTTCCCCTTCCAAACCTTAGACCCTTCCTTTATCATGAGATGTGATATCCAAGTCCTTCCCATTCCATTCCTGAGTCCCTTAATATAGCATGAGATGTGATATCTCAATGCTTCTAATACCAAACCTGAGACCCTTCCTATAACATGAGATGTGATATCCAAATCCTTCCCATTCCAATCCTGAGACCCTTCCGATAGCAGAGATGTGATATCTCAATGCTTATACCAAACCTGAGACCCTTCCGATAGCATGAGATGTGATATCTCAATGCTTCTAATACCAAACCTCAGATCCTTCCAATAACATGAGATGTGATGTCCAAATCCTTCCCCTTCCAAACCTTAGACCCTCCCTTTAGCATGAGATGTGATATCCAACTCCTTCCCATTCCAATCCTGAGACCCTTCTGATGGCATGAGATGTCATATCTCAATGCCTCTAATACCAAACCTGAGATCCTACCTCTAACATGAGATGTGATATCAAACTCCTTCCCATTCCAAACCTGAGACCCTTCAGATAGCATGAGATGTGATATTTCAATGCTTCTAAAACCAAACATGAGAACCATCCTATAACATGAGATGTGAAATCCAAATCATTCCCATTCCAAACATGAGGCCCTTCCTATAGCTTGAGATGTGATATCAAACTCCTTCCCATTCAATGTGATATCCAACTCCTTCCCATTCCAATCCTGGGACCCTTCCTATACCATGAGATGTGATAGTTCAATGCTTCTAATACCAAACCTGAGACCCGTCCTAAAACATGAGATGTGAGATCCAAATCCTTCCCCTTCCAGACCTGAGACCTTTCCTTTAGCATGACATGTGATAACCAACTCCTTCCCATTCCAAACCTGAGACCCTTCCCATAGCATGAGATGTGATATCTCAATGCTTCTAAAACCAAACATGAGAACCATCCTATAACATGAGATGTGAAATCCAAATCCTTCCCTTTCCAAACCTGAGACCCTTCCTATAGCTTGAGATGAAATATCAAACTCCTTCCCATTCCAATCCTGAGATAGCTTGAGATGTGAGATCCAAATCCTTCCCCTTCCAAACCTGAGACCCTTCCTATAGCTTGATATGTGATATCAAACTCCTTCCCATTACAATCCTGAGATAGCTTGAGATGTGATATCCAACTCCATCCCATTCCAATCCTGAGACCCTTCCGATAGCATGAGATGTGATAGCTCAATGCTTCTAATATCAAAACTGAGACCCTCCCTATAGTATGAGATGTGAAATCTACGTCCTTCCCATTCCTATCCTGAGACCCTTCCGATAGCAGAGATGTGATATCTCAATGCTTATACCGAACCTGATGACCCTTCCTTTAGCATGAGATGTGATATTCAACTCCTTCCCATTCCAAACCTGAGACCCTTCCTATAACATGAGACGTGATATCCAACTCCAAAGGCTAGTAAGTGCCAGATTGGACAAGGCTCAGTGGTTTACCTTGGACATGAAGTAGGTGGAGGGAGGATACAGCCTCTACCCAGTAAAGTACAAGCAGTACAAGACTGGCCTACCCCCACTACGCAAACCCAAGTGAGAGCCTTTTTAGGACTCACGGGGTATTACCGCAATTTTGTGGCAGACTATGGTACCATAGCTGCTCCTCTGACTGCCCTCACAACTCCGAAGAAACCCAAGAAGGTAACTTGGACCGACGAGTGTGAGGAGGCCTTCAATGGCTTAAAAGACTCCTTGTGCCACGCCCCTGTGCTCAGGGCCCCTGATTATCAAAGACCTTTTATCGTGCAGACGGATGCCTCTGACACTGGGATAGGAGCTGTACTATCACAAGTAGATGAGAAGGGTAAGGAACACCCTATCGGTTTTATTAGTCGCCAGCTTAAGGACAGAGAGCTCAGATGGTCCACGGTAGAGAAAGAATGTTTCTCTGTTGTGTGGGCCCTAAGGAAGCTGAGGCCCTACCTCTATGGGACCCACTTCACTGTGCAGACTGACCATAAGCCGTTAAAGTGGCTAATGAACATGAAGGGGGAGAATCCAAAGTTGCTTAGGTGGTCCATAAGTCTTCAAGGCTTCGACTTCACTATTGAGCATAGACCAGGTGTCCAACATAGCAATGCTGATGGGTTGTCCAGAATGTTTAACCGACCTGAACAAGAGACTCATCCAGGGGTGGATTAGTTCCCCCTGTCCATAGTCTGGGAGGGGCGAGTGTTAGGAAAGATTTCGTAATTGTAGGGAATTTTCCTTCCATGTGGCAACCTCTAAACTTTTTGCTATTGTTTTTAACCTTGTTCTTGACTTTGCCAGAGAAGTACAGCCTTCTGCCGCACTTCTCTGGGCTTTCGCTCCTTTCTTACGGGGAAACTGACATGCCCTTAAGACAGTCAGTACCGGGGAACGTGGTTTCCCGTAGTTTCTTTTATCGTGTCGCAGCTTTAGTGCAACACGACACAAGAGGGCACTGTAAGCTAAGTTACAGCTCTCTTGGGTCTCTAGCCTTCTACAGGCCCTAGATACTCTTTTAGGATGGTATTTGATCGGTGCAAGTCATTCAGGGACTGGAATGGTGGCAGCGATCGTTTTGTTTATTTTGAGCTCCTTTTGGCGTTCTGAGCACGTTTTTGCACTGAACCCAAAATGGTGGCCTGGCTCCCAAAATGGCCAGGCCGCGAGGCTCCTTTGTCCTGTCCACTGTCCGTCTTGCTCCCTTCACCTTCCCCAGGTCCGGCGACCCGGGGCCTTCCTTATTTGGGCATGTACTTTCCCGCGAAACGTGGTTGCTTTCGCGGGCTTCTACATGTCGTTTGTGTGCCTCCAGGGTGTGGGCTGGGATGTCTGGTCCCAATACACATCCTGGGTGCCAGAGAGTCTAGGGTGGTGTGAATGCCTGGGACCACCGTGGTCCGTGATTGGTCCACGTATGGTATGTGTTTTGAAGAGCGGATCTCCCATTGGCTCCCCTCCGTTTTGGCGCGAAGGGAACCGTGGATAAGAGGGGGCTGGAAACACCACTACCATGTCGATCTCCTGAGTTCTCACGAACGAAGGAATACAGGAGCCAAGTATCCTGCAACTACGAGGCTGGACCGAGGAATCGCTGGTGACCCGCTGAAGGAATCCTCCTTTGCACTGCTGTCGTCCGGAGAGCCCCTGTCCTCCTTTGATCGAACCAGAAGGCCTGTACTGGTGCTTCGACCTTTGGAATAGCAGGAACAGCTATTCCCGGCATCTTCAACCATCTCCTGCCAAGTAAGCCTTCGGAAGCGTCTCTGGGCCATCCAGTTGACTGACCAGCTTACAAAGGAGTTTGGCTCTGCAACCGCCGCCAGGTTGTGTTGTATTGCGAGTCCTTGTCCCTCTCCCACGCTTCGTACTCTTGGCGTCCCCAGGTCTGAAGGGAGGAGGGTTCATTTGGCTCGAATACACACGGCCGCTCCGTTGTCCTGTGCGGCAACAAAACTGTGCCGGTTTCGTCGATTGGGACGTCTTTTTGCTCTGCACGACTACAAAGCGTTCCCTGCTCTTCTGAACCTGCCAGCTGCTGAAACTATCGTGGAGAAGCCTGGGTCTGCTTGCTTCGGGGACCGGTGAGTAGTATATCTAGGATCTGGTCGCCCTCCTGCAGTATCCCATTGCTTTTCCCTGCTGTGTAAAAACAGCACCCTTTTGCCGCGCTCGCGCTCTGCTTCTGCCCGCTGTGGAGGCTGCGCTTGAGTTGCGGAACCTGTTCTTCTTCTGCTGTGCACTAACGTAAACCGCCTGACTTCCTCCGAAGAGCTTCCCCTTGTGCCCGTCGGCACCGGCGTGGCAGGTACTTTGAGCACAAGGCTTCACTCTTCGCAGGGCTCGGACTTCCATCTAGTTAGGTGCCTATGAAGGCGAACTGAGTCGAAAGCATTATCGCACTGCCTGTTTTCCTTCCCTGGCAGGTGGACTACATATTTCGTGCTTTAAACGCTTGCGACTGTGTATTTGTATATATATTGTGTTGATATGGTATGTGTTGGTTTAATATTGTGATTTTCTCGCTACGGTCATTATTTTAAAGGCCTTAAAATAAATGTGTATCTATTTTTGATATAACAACTGTTTGGAGTAGTTTGTAAGCGCTCTTGCTTTGTGTGCTCATTGCGGGCTTTCAGTCACCCTCACCCCTCTTGAGACCTAGTCTTGACCGCCGCGATCGCTACCTTGATTGGTCTGGCTTGTCCAGAGGTTACCCTGTTCCAAGTAATTAGGTTGGCCTTCTGAACTTCTGCGCCACCAGGACAGAGTTCAGAAATCCGTCTTAACAGGAAGGATTTGGATATCACATCTCATGTTATCGGAAGGATCTCACGTTTGGTATTAGAAGTATTGAGATATCATATCTCATGCTATAGGAAGGGTCTCAGGATTGGAATGGGAAGGAGTTGGATATCACATCTCATGCTGTAGGGAGGGTCTAAGGTTTGGAAGGGGAAGGATTTGGATATCACATTTCATGTTAGAGGAAGGATCTCAGGTTTGGTATTAGAAGCATAGAGATATCACATCTCATGCTATAGGAAGCGTCTCAGGATTGGAATGGGAAGCAGTTGGATATCACATCTCATGCTATAGGAAGGGTCTCAGGTTTGGTATAAGCATTGAGATATCACATCTCATGCTATAGGAAGGGTCTCAGGATTGGAATGGGAAGGACTTGGATATCACATCTCATGCTATAGGGAGGGTCTCAAGTTTGATATTAGAAGCTTTGAGATATCACATCTCATGATATCCGAAGGGTCTCAGGATTGGAATGGGAAGGAGTTGGATATCACATCTCATGATAAAGGAAGGGTCTAAGGTTTGGAAGGGGAAGGATTTGGATATCACATCTCATGTTATATTACGGGTCTCAGGTTTGGTATTAGAAGCATTGAGATATCAAGTCTCATAGTATAGGAAGGGTCTCAGAATTGGAATGGGAAGGAGTTGGATATCACATCTCATGCTATAGGAAGTGTCTCAGGATTGGAATGGGAAGGAGTTGGATATCACATCTCATGTTATAGGAAGGATCTCAGGTTTGGTACAAGCATTGAGATATCACATCTCTGCTATCGGAAGAGTCTCAGGATTGGAATGGGAAGGAGTTGGATATCCCATCTCATGTTATAGGACGGGTCTCAGGTTTGTTATTAGAATCATTGAGATATCATATTGCATGCTGTAGGAAGGGTCTAAGGGTTGGAATGTGAAGGACTTGGATATCGCATCTCATGCTATAGATAGGCTCTTAGGTTTGGAAAGGGAAGGAGTTGGATATCACATTTCATGTTAGAGGAAGGATCTCAGGTTTGGTATTAGAAGCATAGAGATATCACATCTCATGCTATAGGAAGGGTCTCAGGATTGGAATGGGAAGCAGTTGGATATCACATCTCATGCTATAGGAAGTGTCTCAGGATTGGAATGGGAAGGACTTGGGTATCACATCTCATGCTATAGGGAGGGTCTCAAGTTTGATATTAGAAGCATTGAGATATCACATCTCATGCTATAGGAAGGGTCTCAGGATTGGAATGGGAAGGAGTTGGATATCACATCTCATGCTATAGGAAGGGTCTCAGGTTTGGTATAAGCAGTGAGATATCACATCTCATGCTATAGGAAGTGTCTCAGGATTGGAATGGGAAGGAGTTGGATTACACATCTCATGTTATAGGAAGGATCTCAGGTTTGGTATAAGCATTGAGATATCACATCTCTGCTATCGGAAGGGTCTCAGGATTGGAATGGGAAGGAGTTGGATATTCCCATCTCATGTTATAGGGAGGGTCTCAAGTTTGATATTAGAAGCATTGAGATATCACATTTCATGATATCGGAAGGGTCTCAAGATTGGAATGGGAAGGAGTTGGCTATCACATCTCATGATAAAGGAAGGGTCTAAGGTTTGGAAGGGGAAGCATTTGGATATCACATCTCATGTTATAGGACGGGTCTCAGGTTTTTTATTAGAAGCATTGAGATATCATATTGCATGCTGTAGGAAGGGTCTAAGGATTGGAATGGGAAGGACTTGGATATCACATCTCATGCTATAGATAGGCTCTCAGGTTTGGAAAGTGAAGGAGTTGGATATCACATTTCATGTTAGAGGAAGGGTCTCAGGTTTGGTATAAGCATTGAGATATCACATCTCAGGCTATAGGAAGGGTCTCAGGATTGGAATGGGAAGGAGTTGGATATCACATCTCATGCTAAAGGAAGGGTCTCAGGTTTGGTATAAGCATTGAGATATCACATCTCATGCTATAGGAAGGGTCCAGGATTGGAATGGAAGGAGTTGGATATCACATCTCATGTTATAGGAAGGATCTCAGGTTTGGTATTAGAAGCATTGAGACATCACATCTCATGCTATAGGAAGGGTCTCAGGATTGGAATGGGAAGGAGTTGGATATCACATCTCATGCTATAGGAAGGGTCTCAGGATTGGAATGGGAAGGAGTTGAATATGACATCTCATGCCGTAGGAAGGGTCTCAGGTTTGGTATAAACATTGAGATATCACATCTCTGCTATCAAAAGGGTCTCAGGATTGGAATGGGAAGGAGTTGGATATCCCATCTCATGTTATAGGAAGAGTCTCAGGTTTGGTATTAGAAGCATTGAGATATCACATCTCATGCTATAGGAAGTGTCTCAGGATTGGAATGGGAAGGACTTGGATATCACATCTCATGCTATAGGTAGGGTCTCAAGTTTGATATTAGAAGCATTGAGATATCACATCTCATGCTATAGGAAGGGTCTGAGGATTGGAATGGGAAGGAGTTGGATATCACATCTCATGCTATGGGAAGGGTCTCAGGTTTGGTATAAGCAGTGAGATATCACATCTCATGCTATAGGAAGTGTCTCAGGATTGGAATGGGAAGGAGTTGGATATCACATCTCATGTTATAGGAAGGATCTCAGGTTTGGTATAAGCATTGAGATATCACATCTCTGCTATCGGAAGGGTCTCAGGATTGGAATGGGAAGGAGTTGGATATTCCCATCTCATGTTATAGGAAGGGTCTCAGGTTTGGTATTAGAAGCATTGAGATATCACATCTCATGCTATAGGAAGGGTCTCAGGATTGGAATGGGAAGGACTTGGATATCACATCTCATGCTATAGGGAGGGTCTCAAGTTTGATATTAGAAGCTTTGAGATATCACATCTCATGATATCGGAAGGGTCTCAGGATTGGAATGGGAAGGAGTTGGATATCACATCTCATGATAAAGGAAGGGTCTAAGGTTTGGAAGGGGAAGGATTTGGATATCACAATTCATGTTATATTACGGGTCTCAGGTTTGGTATTAGAAGCATTGAGATATCAAATCTCATAGTATAGGAAGGGTCTCAGAATTGGAATGGGAAGGAGTTGGATATCACATCTCATGCTATGGGAAGGGTCTCAGGTTTGGTATAAGCAGTGAGATATCACATCTCATGCTATAGGAAGTGTCTCAGGATTGGAATGGGAAGGAGTTGGATATCACATCTCATGTTATAGGAAGGATCTCAGGTTTGGTATAAGCATTGAGATATCACATCTCTGCTATCGGAAGGGTCTCAGGATTGGAATGGGAAGGAGTTGGATATTCCCATCTCATGTTATAGGAAGGGTCTCAGGTTTGGTATTAGAAGCATTGAGATATCACATCTCATGCTATAGGAAGGGTCTCAGGATTGGAATGGGAAGGACTTGGATATCACATCTCATGCTATAGGGAGGGTCTCAAGTTTGATATTAGAAGCTTTGAGATATCACATCTCATGATATCGGAAGGGTCTCAGGATTGGAATGGGAAGGAGTTGGATATCACATCTCATGATAAAGGAAGGGTCTAAGGTTTGGAAGGGGAAGCATTTGGATATCACATCTCATGTTATAGGACGGGTCTCAGGTTTGGTATTAGAAGCATTGAGATATCAAGTCTCATGGTATAGGAAGGGTCTCAGAATTGGAATGGGAAGGAGTTGGATATCACATCTCAAGCTATAGGAAGGGTCTCAGGATTAGAATGGGAAGGAGTTTGATATCACATCTCATGCCATAGTATGGGTCTCAGGTTTGGTAGAAGCATTGGGATATCAGATCTCATGCTATCGGAAGGGTATCGGGATTGGATTTGGAAGGAGTTGGATATCCCATCTCATGCTATAGGAAGGGTCTCAGGTTGGAATGGGAAGGAGTTGGGTATCACATCTCATGTTATAGGAAGGGTCTCAGGATTGGAATGGGAAGGACTTGGATATCACATCTCATGCTATAGGAAGGCTCTCAGGTTTGCAAGGGGAAAGAGTTGGATATAACATTTCATGTTAGAGGTAGGATCTCAGGTTTGGTGTTAGAAGTATTGAGATATCACATCTCATGCTATCAGAAGGATCTCAGGTTTGGTATAGAAGCATTGAGATATCATATCTTATGCTATCAGAAGAGTCTCAGGATTGGAATGGGAAGGAGTTGGATATCACATCTCATGCTAAAGGGAGGGTCTCAGGTTTGGAAGATAAGGATTTGGATATCACATCTCATGTTATAGGAAGGATCTCAGGTTTGGTATTAGAAGTATTGAGATATCACATCTCATGCTATCGGAAGGATCTCAGGTTTGGTATAGAAGCATTGAGATATCATATCTTATGCTATCAGAAGGGTCTCAGGATTGGAATGGGAAGGAGTTGGATATCACATCTCATGCTAAAGGGCGGGTCTCAGGTTTGGAAGGGGAAGGATTTGGATATCACATCTCATGTTATAGGATGGATCTCAGGTTTGGTATTAGAAGTATTGAGATATCACATCTCATGTTATCGGAAGGATCTCAGGTTTGGTATTAGAAGTATTGAGATATCACCTCTCATGCTATAGGAAGGGTCTCAGGATTGGAATGGGAAGGAGTTGGATATCACATCTCATGCTAAAGGAAGGGTCTCAGGTTTGGTAGAAGCATTGAGATATCACATCTCATGCTATAGGAAGGGTCTCAGGATTGGAATGGGAAGGACTTAGATATCACATATCATGCTATAGGGAGGGTCTCAGTTTTGATATTAGAAGCATTGAGATATCACATCTCATGCTATCGGAAGTGTCTCAGGATTGGAATGGGAAGGAGCTGGATATCACATCTCATGCTAAAGGAAGGGTCCCAGGTTTGGAACGGGAAGGAGTTGGATATCACATCTCATGTTATAGGAAGGGTCTCAGGTTTGGTATAAACATTGAGATATCACATCTCTGCTATCGGAAGTGTCTCAGGATTGGAATGGGAAGGAGTTGGATATCCCATCTCATGTTATAGGACGGGTCTCAGGTTTTTTATTAGAATCATTGAGATATCATATTGCATGCTGTAGGAAGGGTCTAAGGATTGGAATGGGAAGGACTTGGATATCACATCTCATGCTATAGATAGGCTCTCAGGTTTGGAAAGTGAAGGAGTTGGATATCACATTTCATGTTAGAGGAAGGATCTCAGGTTTGGTATTAGAGGCATTGAGATATCACATCTCAGGCTATAGGAAGGGTCTCAGGATTGGAATGGGAAGGAGTTGGATATCACATCTCATGCTAAAGGAAGGGTCTCAGGTTTGGTATAAGCATTGAGATATCACATCTCATGCTATAGGAAGGGTCCAGGATTGGAATGGAAGGAGTTGGATATCACATCTCATGTTATAGGAAGGATCTCAGGTTTGGTATTAGAAGCATTGAGACATCACATCTCATGCTATAGGAAGGGTCTCAGGATTGGAATGGGAAGGAGTTGGATATCACATCTCATGCTATAGGAAGGGTCTCAGGATTGGAATGGGAAGGAGTTGAATATGACATCTCATGCCGTAGGAAGGGTCTCAGGTTTGGTATAAACATTGAGATATCACATCTCTGCTATCAAAAGGGTCTCAGGATTGGAATGGGAAGGAGTTGGATATCCCATCTCATGTTATAGGAAGAGTCTCAGGTTTGGTATTAGAAGCATTGAGATATCACATCTCATGCTATAGGAAGTGTCTCAGGATTGGAATGGGAAGGACTTGGATATCACATCTCATGCTATAGGTAGGGTCTCAAGTTTGATATTAGAAGCATTGAGATATCACATCTCATGCTATAGGAAGGGTCTGAGGATTGGAATGGGAAGGAGTTGGATATCACATCTCATGCTATGGGAAGGGTCTCAGGTTTGGTATAAGCAGTGAGATATCACATCTCATGCTATAGGAAGTGTCTCAGGATTGGAATGGGAAGGAGTTGGATATCACATCTCATGTTATAGGAAGGATCTCAGGTTTGGTATAAGCATTGAGATATCACATCTCTGCTATCGGAAGGGTCTCAGGATTGGAATGGGAAGGAGTTGGATATTCCCATCTCATGTTATAGGAAGGGTCTCAGGTTTGGTATTAGAAGCATTGAGATATCACATCTCATGCTATAGGAAGGGTCTCAGGATTGGAATGGGAAGGACTTGGATATCACATCTCATGCTATAGGGAGGGTCTCAAGTTTGATATTAGAAGCTTTGAGATATCACATCTCATGATATCGGAAGGGTCTCAGGATTGGAATGGGAAGGAGTTGGATATCACATCTCATGATAAAGGAAGGGTCTAAGGTTTGGAAGGGGAAGGATTTGGATATCACAATTCATGTTATATTACGGGTCTCAGGTTTGGTATTAGAAGCATTGAGATATCAAATCTCATAGTATAGGAAGGGTCTCAGAATTGGAATGGGAAGGAGTTGGATATCACATCTCAAGCTATAGGAAGGGTCTCAGAATTGGAATGGGAAGGACTTGGATATCACATCTCATGCTATAGGAAGGCTCTCAGGTTTGGAAGGGGAAAGAGTTGGATATCACATTTCATGTTAGAGGTAGGATCTCAGGTTTGGTATTAGAGGCATTGAGATATCACATCTCATGCTATCAGAAGGGTCTCAGGAATGGAATGGGAAGGAGTTGGATATCACATCTCATGCTAAAGGGAGGGTCTCAGGTTTGGAAGGGGAAGGATTTGGATATCACATCTCATGTTATAGGAAGGATCTCAGGTTTGGTATTAGAAGCATTGAGATATCACATCTCATGCTATCGGAAGGATCTCAGGTTTGGTATTAGAAGCATTGAGATATCACATCTCATGCTATCAGAAGAGTCTCAGGATTGGAATAGGAAGGAGTTGGATATCACATCTCATGCTAAAGGGAGGGTCTCAGGTTTGGAAGGGGAAGGATTTGGATATCACATCTCATGTTATCGGAAGGATCTCACGTTTGGTATTAGAAGTATTGAGATATCATATCTCATGCTATAGGAAGGGTCTCAGGATTGGAATGGGAAGGAGTTGGATATCACATCTCATGCTATAGGGAGGGTCTCAGGATTGGAATGGGAAGGACTTAGATATCACATATCATGCTATAGGGAGGGTCTCAGTTTTGATATTAGAAGCATTGAGATATCACATCTCATGCTATCGGAAGTGTCTCAGGATTGGAATGGGAAGGAGCTGGATATCACATCTCATGCTAAAGGAAGGGTCTCAGGTTTGGAACGGGAAGGATTTGGATATCACATCTCATGTTATAGGAAGGGTCTCAGGTTTGGTATAAGCATTGAGATATCACATCTCTGCTATCGGAAGAGTCTCAGGATTGGAATGCGAAGGAGTTGGATATCCCATCTCATGTTATAGGACGGGTCTCAGGTTTGTTATTAGAATCATTGAGATATCATATTGCATGCTGTAGGAAGGGTCTAAGGGTTGGAATGTGAAGGACTTGGATATCACATCTCATGCTATAGATAGGCTCTTAGGTTTGGAAAGGGAAGGAGTTGGATATCACATTTCATGTTAGAGGAAGGATCTCAGGTTTGGTATTAGAAGCATAGAGATATCACATCTCATGCTATAGGAAGGGTCTCAGGATTGGAATGGGAAGCAGTTGGATATCACATCTCATGCTATAGGAAGGGTCTCAGGTTTGGTATAAGCATTGAGATATCACATCTCATGCTATAGGAAGGGTCTCAGGATTGGAATGGGAAGGACTTGGATATCACATCTCATGCTATAGGGAGGGTCTCAAGTTTGATATTAGAAGCTTTGAGATATCACATCTCATGATATCGGAAGGGTCTCAGGATTGGAATGGGAAGGAGTTGGATATCACATCTCATGATAAAGGAAGGGTCTAAGGTTTGGAAGGGGAAGGATTTGGATATCACATCTCATGTTATATTACGGGTCTCAGGTTTGGTATTAGAAGCATTGAGATATCAAGTCTCATAGTATAGGAAGGGTCTCAGAATTGGAATGGGAAGGAGTTGGATATCACATCTCAAGCTATACGAAGGGTCTCAGGATTGGAATGGGAAGGACTTGGATATCACATCTCATGCTATAGGAAGGCTCTCAGGTTTGGAAGGGGAAAGAGTTGGATATCACATTTCATGTTAGAGGTAGGATCTCAGGTTTGGTATTAGAGGCATTGAGATATCACATCTCATGCTATCAGAAGGGTCTCAGGAATGGAATGGGAAGGAGTTGGATATCACATCTCATGCTAAAGGGAGGGTCTCAGGTTTGGAAGGGGAAGGATTTGGATATCACATCTCATGTTATAGGAAGGATCTCAGGTTTGGTATTAGAAGCATTGAGATATCACATCTCATGCTATCGGAAGGATCTCAGGTTTGGTATTAGAAGCATTGAGATATCACATCTCATGCTATCAGAAGAGTCTCAGGATTGGAATAGGAAGGAGTTGGATATCACATCTCATGCTAAAGGGAGGGTCTCAGGTTTGGAAGGGGAAGGATTTGGATATCACATCTCATGTTATCGGAAGGATCTCACGTTTGGTATTAGAAGTATTGAGATATCATATCTCATGCTATAGGAAGGGTCTCAGGATTGGAATGAGAAGGAGTTGGATATCACATCTCATGCTATAGGGAGGGTCTCAGGATTGGAATGGGAAGGACTTAGATATCACATATCATGCTATAGGGAGGGTCTCAGTTTTGATATTAGAAGCATTGAGATATCACATCTCATGCTATCGGAAGTGTCTCAGGATTGGAATGGGAAGGAGCTGGATATCACATCTCATGCTAAAGGAAGGGTCTCAGGTTTGGAACGGGAAGGATTTGGATATCACATCTCATGTTATAGGAAGGGTCTCAGGTTTGGTATAAGCATTGAGATATCACATCTCTGCTATCGGAAGTGTCTCAGGATTGGAATGGGAAGGAGTTGGATATCCCATCTCATGTTATAGGACGGGTCTCAGGTTCGTTATTAGAATCATTGAGATATCATATTGCATGCTGTAGGAAGGGTCTAAGGGTTGGAATGTGAAGGACTTGGATATCACATCTCATGCTATAGATAGGCTCTTAGGTTTGGAAAGGGAAGGAGTTGGATATCACATTTCATGTTAGAGGAAGGATCTCAGGTTTGGTATTAGAAGCATTGAGATATCACATCTCATGCTATAGGAAGGGTCTCAGGATTGGAATGGGAAGCAGTTGGATATCACATCTCATGCTATAGGAAGGGTCTCAGGTTTGGTATAAGCATTGAGATATCACATCTCATGCTATAGGACGGGTCTCAGGATTGGAATGGAAGGAGTTGGATATCACATCTCATGTTATAGGAAGGATCTCAGGTTTGGTATTAGAAGCATTGAGACATCACATCTCATGCTATAGGAAGGGTCTCAGGGTTGGAATGGGAAGGAGTTGGATATCACATCTCATCCAATAGGAAGGGTCTCAGGTTTGGAATAGGAAGGAATTGGATATCACATCTCATGTTATAGGAAGGATCTCAGGTTTGGTATTAGAAGCATTGAGATATCACATCTCAAGCTATAGGACGGGTCTCAGGATTGGAATGTGAAGGATTTGGATATCACATCTCATGCTAAAGGAAGGGTCTCAGGTTTGGTAGAAGCATTGAGATATCACGTCTCTGCTATCGGAAGGGTCTCAGGATTGGATTGGGAAGGAGTTGGATATCCCTTCTCATGCTATAGGAAGGGTCTCAGGATTTGAATGGCAAGGAGTTGGATATCACATCTCATGCCATAGGAATGGTCTCAGGTTTGGTATAAGCATTGAGATATCACATCTCTGCTATCGGAAGGGTCTCAGGATTGGATTGGGAAGGAGTTGGATATCCCTTCTCATGCTATAGGAAGTGTCTCAGGTTGGAATGGGAAGGAGTTGGATATCACATCTCATGTTATAGGAAGGGTCTCAGGATTGGAATGGGAAGGATTTGGATATCACATCTCTTGCTATAGGAAGGGTCTCAGGATTGGAATGGGTAGGATTTGGATATTTCTTTCTTGCTATAGGAAGGCTCTCATGTTTGGAATGGGAAGGAGTTGGATATCACATATGCTATAGTTAGTGTCTCAGGTTTGGAACGGGAAGGAGTTGGATATCACATCTCATGTTATAGGAAGGGTCTCAGGTTTGGTATAAGCATTGAGATATCACATCTCTGCTATCGGAAGCGGCTCAGGATTGGAATGGGAAGGAGTTTTATATCCCATCTCATGTTATAGGAAGAGTCTCTGGTTTGGTATTAGAATCATTGAGATATCACATCGCATGCTGTAGGAAGGGTCTAAGGATTGGAATGGGATGCACTTGGATATCACATCTCATGCTATAGGTAGGCTCTCAGGTTTGGTATAAGCATTGAGATATCACATCTCATGCTATAGGAAGGGTCTCAGGATTGGAATGGGAAGGAATTGGATATCACATCTCATGCTATAGGGAGGGTCTCAGGATTGGAATGGGAAGGACTTAGATATCACATATCATGCTATAGGGAGGGTCTCAGGATTGGAATGGGAAGGACTTAGATATCACATATCATGCTATAGGGAGGGTCTCAGTTTTGATATTAGAAGCATTGAGATATCACATCTCATGCTATCGGAAGTGTCTCAGGATTGGAATGGGAAGGAGCTGGATATCACATCTCATGCTAAAGGAAGGGTCTCAGGTTTGGAACGGGAAGGATTTGGATATCACATCTCATGTTATAGGAAGGGTCTCAGGTTTGGTATAAGCATGAGATATCACATCTCTGCTATCGGAAGTGTCTCAGGATTGGAATGGGAAGGAGTTGGATATCCCATCTCATGCTATAGATAGGCTCTTAGGTTTGGAAAGGGAAGGAGTTGGATATCACATTTCATGTTATAGGAAGGATCTCAGGTTTGGTATTAGAAGCATTGAGATATCACATCTCATGCTATAGGAAGGGTCTCAGGATTGGAATGTGAAGGATTTGGATATCACATCTCATGCTAAAGGAAGGGTCTCAGGTTTGGTAGAAGCATTGAGATATCACGTCTCTGCTATCGGAAGGGTCTCAGGATTGGATTGGGAAGGAGTTGGATATCCCTTCTCATGCTATAGGAAGGGTCTCAGGATTTGAATGGCAAGGAGTTGGATATCACATCTCATGCCATAGGAAGGGTCTCAGGTTTGGTATAAGCATTGAGATATCACATCTCTGCTATCGGAAGGGTCTCAGGATTGGATTGGGAAGGAGTTGGATATCCCTTCTCATGCTATAGGAAGTGTCTCAGGTTGGAATGGGAAGGAGTTGGATATCACATCTCATGTTATAGGAAGGGTCTCAGGATTGGAATGGGAAGGATTTGGATATCACATCTCTTGCTATAGGAAGGGTCTCAGGATTGGAATGGGTAGGAGTTGGATATTACTTTCTTGCTATAGGAAGGGTCTCATGTTTGGAATGGGAAGGAGTTGGATATCACATATGCTATAGTTAGTGTCTCAGGTTTGGAACGGGAAGGAGTTGGATATCACATCTCATGTTATAGGAAGGGTCTCAGGTTTGGTATAAGCATTGAGATATCACATCTCTGCTATCGGAAGCGGCTCAGGATTGGAATGGGAAGGAGTTGGATATCCCATCTCATGTTATAGGAAGAGTCTCTGGTTTGGTATTAGAATCATTGAGATATCACATCGCATGCTGTAGGAAGGGTCTAAGGATTGGAATGGGATGCACTTGGATATCACATCTCATGCTATAGGTAGGCTCTCAGGTTTGGTATAAGCATTGAGATATCACATCTCATGCTATAGGAAGGGTCTCAGGATTGGAATGGGAAGGAATTGGATATCACATCTCATGCTATAGGAAGGGTCTCAGATTTGGTATAAGCATTGAGATATCACATCTCATGCTAAAGGAAGGGTCTCAGGATTGGAATGGGAAGGAGTTGTATATCACATCTCAGGCCATAGGAAGGTTCTCAGGTTTGGTATAAGCATTGAGATATCACATCTCTGCTATCGGAAAGGTCTCAGGATTTGAATGGGAAGGAGTTGGATATCCCATCTCATGTTATAGGAAGGGTCTCAGGTTTGGTATTAGAAGCATAGAGATATCACATCTCATGCTATAGGAAGGGTCTCAGGATTGGAATGGGAAGGACTTGGATGTCACATCTCATGCTATAGGGAGGGTCTCAAGTTTGATATTAGAAGCATTGAGATAACAAATCTCATGATATCGGAAGGGTCTCAGGATTGGAATGGGAAGGAGTTGGATATCACATCTCATGATAAAGGAAGGGTCTAAGGTTTGGAAGGGGAAGGATTTGGATATCACATCTCATGTTATAGGACGGGTCTCAGGTTTGGTATTAGAAGCATTGAGATATCAAGTCTCATGGTATAAGAAGGGTCTCAGAATTGGAATGGGAAGGAGTTGGATATCACACCTCAAGCTATAGGAAGGGTCTCAGGATTGGAATGGGAAGGAGTTTGATATCACATCTCATGCCATAGTATGGGTCTCAGGTTTGGTAGAAGCATTGGGATATCACATCTCATGCTATCGGAAGGGTTTCAGTATTGGATTTGGAAGAAGTTGGATATCCCATCTCATGCTATAGGAAGGGTCTCAGGTTGGAATGGGAAGGAGTTGGATATCACATTTCATGTTATAGGAAGGGTCTCAGGATTGGAATGGGAAGGACTTGGATATCATATCTCATGCTATAGGACGGGTCTCAGGTTTGTTATTAGAATCATTGAGATATCATATTGCATGCTGTAGGAAGGGTCTAAGGATTGGAATGGGAAGGACCTGGATATCACATCTCATGCTATAGATAGGCTCTTAGGTTTGGAAAGGGAAGGAGTTGGATATCACATTTCATGTTAGAGGAAGGATCTCAGGTTTGGTATTAGAAGCATTGAGACATCACATCTCATGCTATAGGAAGGGTCTCAGGGTTGGAATGGGAAGGAGTTGGATATCACATCTCATCCAATAGGAAGGGTCTCAGGTTTGGAATGGGAAGGAATTGGATATCACATCTCATGTTATAGGAAGGATCTCAGGTTTGGTATTAGAAGCATTGAGATATCACATCACATGCTATAGGAAGGGTCTCAGGATTGGAATGTGAAGGATTTGGATATCACATCTCATGCTAAAGGAAGGGTCTCAGGTTTGGTAGAAGCAATGAGATATCACGTCTCTGCTATCGGAAGGGTCTCAGGATTGGAATGGGAAGGAGTTGAATATGACATCTCATGCCGTAGGAAGGGTCTCAGGTTTGGTATAAACATTGAGATATCACATCTCTGCTATCAAAAGGGTCTCAGGATTGGAATGGGAAGGAGTTGGATATCCCATCTCATGTTATAGGAAGAGTCTCAGGTTTGGTATTAGAAGCATTGAGATATCACATCTCATGCTATAGGAAGTGTCTCAGGATTGGAATGGGAAGGACTTGGATATCACATCTCATGCTATAGGTAGGGTCTCAAGTTTGATATTAGAAGCATTGAGATATCACATCGCATGCTATAGGAAGGGTCTGAGGATTGGAATGGGAAGGAGTTGGATATCACATCTCATGCTATGGGAAGGGTCTCAGGTTTGGTATAAGCAGTGAGATATCATATCTCATGCTATAGGAAGTGTCTCAGGATTGGAATGGGAAGGAGTTGGATATCACATCTCATGTTATAGGAAGGATCTCAGGTTTGGTATAAGCATTGAGATATCACATCTCTGCTATCGGAAGGGTCTCAGGATTGGAATGGGAAGGAGTTGGATATTCCCATCTCATGTTATAGGAAGGGTCTCAGGTTTGGTATTAGAAGCATTGAGATATCACATCTCATGCTATAGGAAGGGTCTCAGGATTGGAATGGGAAGGACTTGGATATCACATCTCATGCTATAGGGAGGGTCTCAAGTTTGATATTAGAAGCTTTGAGATATCACATCTCATGATATCGGAAGGGTCTCAGGATTGGAATGGGAAGGAGTTGGATATCACATCTCATGATAAAGGAAGGGTCTAAGGTTTGGAAGGGGAAGGATTTGGATATCACATCTCATGTTATATTACGGGTCTCAGGTTTGGTATTAGAAGCATTGAGATATCAAGTCTCATAGTATAGGAAGGGTCTCAGAATTGGAATGGGAAGGACTTGGATATCACATCTCATGCTATCGGAAGGGTCTCAGGATTGGAATGGGAAGGAGTTGGATATCACATCTCATGATAAAGGAAGGATCTAAGGTTTGGAAGGGGAAGGATTTGGATATCACATCTCATGTTATATTACGGGTGTCAGGTTTGGTATTAGAAGCATTGAGATATCAAGTCTCATAGTATAGGAAGGGTCTCAGAATTGGAATGGGAAGGAGTTGGATATCACATCTCAAGCTATAGGAAGGGTCTCAGGATTGGAATGGGAAGGACTTGGATATCACATCTCATGTTATAGGAAGGGTCTCAGGATTGGAATGGGAAGAAGTTGGATATCACATCTCATGCTATTGGAAGGGTCTCAGGTTTGCAAGGGGAAAGAATTGTATATCCAATCTCATGTTATAGGACTGGTCTCAGGTTTGGTATTAGAAGCATTGAGATATCACATCGCATGCTGTAGGAAGGTTCTCAGGTTTGGAATGGGGAGGAATTGGATATCACATCTCATGTCATAGGAAGGATCTCAGGTTTGGTATTAGAAGCATTGAGATATCACATCTCATGCTATAGGAATGGTCTCAGGATTGGAATGGGAAGGAGTTGGATATTACATTCCTGCTATAGGAAGGGTCTCATGTTTGGAATGGGAATGTGTTGGATATCACATATGCTATAGGAAGGGTCTCAGGTTTGGAACGGGAAGGAGTTGGATATCACATCTCCTGCTATAGGAAGGGTCTCAGGTTTGGCATAAGCATTGAGATATCACATCTCATGCTATAGGAAGGGTCTCAGGTTTGGTATAAGCATTGAGATATCACATCTCTGCTATCGGAAGTGTCTCAGGATTGGAATGGGAAGGTGTTGGATATCCCATCTCATGTTATAGGACGGGTCTCAGGTTTGTTATTAGAATCATTGAGATATCATATTGCATGCTGTAGGAAGGGTCTAAGGATTGGAATGGGAAGGAGTTGGATATCCCATCTCATGTTATAGGAAGAGTCTCAAGTTTGGTATTAGAAGCATTTAGATATCACATCTCATGCTATAGGAAGTGTCTCAGGATTGGAATGGGAAGGAGTTGGATATCACATTTCATGTTAGAGGAAGGATCTCAGGTTTGGTATTAGAGGCATTGAGATATCACATCTCATGCTATAGGAAGGGTCTCAGGATTGGAATGGGAAGGAGTTGGATATCACATCTCATGCTATAGGAAGGGTCTCAGGTTTGGCATAAGCATTGAGATATCACATCTCATGCTATAGGAAGGGTCTCAGGATTGGAATGGGAAGGAGTTGGATATCACATCTCATGTTATAGGAAGGATCTCAGGTTTGGTATTAGAAGCATTGAGACATCACATCTCATGCTATCGGAAGGGTCTCAGGATTGGAATGGGAAGGACTTGGATATCACATCTCATGCTATAGGGAGGGTCTCAAGTTTGATATTAGAAGCATTGAGATATCATATCTCATGCTATAGGAAGGGTCTCAGGATTGGAATGGGAAGGAGTTGGATATCACATCTCATGCTATAGGAAGGGTCTCAGGTTTGGTATAAGCAGTGATATATCACATCTCATGCTATAGGAAGTGTCTCAGGATTGGAATGGGAAGGAGTTGGATATCACATCTCATGTTATAGGAAGGATCTCAGGTTTGGTATAAGCATTGAGATATCACATCTCTACTATCGGAAGGGTCTCAGGATTGGAATGGGAAGGAGTTGGATATTCCCATCTCATGTTATAGGAAGGGTCTCAGGTTTGGTATTAGAAACATTGAGATATCACATCTCATGCTATAGAAAGGGTCTCAGGATTGGAATGGGAAGGACTTGGATATCACATCTCATGCTATAAGGAGGGTCTCAAGTTTGATATTAGAAGCATTGAGATATCACATCTCATGATATCGGAAGGGTCTCAAGGATGGAATGGGAAGGAGTTGGATATCACATCTCATGATAAAGGAAGTGTCTAAGGTTTGGAAGGGGAAGGAGTTTGATATCACATCTCATGCCATAGTATGGGTCTCAGGTTTGGTAGAAGCATTGGGATATCACATCTCATGCTATCGGAAGGGTATCAGGATTGGATTTGGAAGGAGTTGGATATCCCATCTCATGCTATAGGAAGGGTCTCAGGTTGGAATGGGAAGGAGTTGGATATCACATCTCATGTTATAGGAAGGGTCTCAGGATTGGAATTAGAAGGACTTGGATATCACATCTCATGCTATAGGAAGGCTCTCAGGTTTGGAAGGGGAAAGAGTTGGATATCACATTTCATGTTAGAGGTAGGATCTCAGGTTTGGTATTAGAGGCATTGAGATATCACATCACATGCTATCAGAAGAGTCTCAGGATTGGAATGGGAAGGAGTTGGATATCACATCTCATGCTAAAGGGAGGGTCTCAGGTTTGGAAGGGGAAGGATTTGGATATCACATCTCATGTTATAGGAAGGATCTCAGGTTTGGTATTAGAAGCATTGAGATATCACATCTCATGCTATCGGAAGGATCTCAGGTTTGGTATAGAAGCATTGAGATATCACTTCTCATGCTATCAGAAGGTTCTCAGGATTGGAATGGGAAGGAGTTGGATATCACATCTCATGCTAAAGGGAGGGTCTCAGGTTTGGAAGGGGAAGGATTTGGATATCATATCTCATGTTATCAGAAGGATCTCAGGTTTGGTATTAGAAGTATTGAGATATCACATCTCATGCTATAGGAAGGGTCTCAGGATTGGAATGGGAAGGAGCTGGATATCACATCTCATGCTAAAGGAAGGGTCTCAGGTTTGGAACGGGAAGGAGTTGGATATCACATCTCATGTTATAGGAAGGGTCTCAGGTTTGGTATAAGCATTGAGATATCACATCTCTGCTATCGGAAGTGTCTCAGGATTGGAATGGGAAGGACTTGGATATCACATCTCATGCTATAGATAGGCTCTCAGGTTTGGAAAGGGAAGGAGTTGGATATCACATCTCATGTTATAGGAAGGATCTCAGGTTTGGTATTAGAAGCATTGAGATATCACATCTCATGCTATCGGAAGGATCTCAGGTTTGGTATAGAAGCATTGAGATATCACTTCTCATGCTATCAGAAGGTTCTCAGGATTGGAATGGGAAGGAGTTGGATATCACATCTCATGCTAAAGGGAGGGTCTCAGGTTTGGAAGGGGAAGGATTTGGATATCATATCTCATGTTATCAGAAGGATCTCAGGTTTGGTATTAGAAGTATTGAGATATCACATCTCATGCTATAGGAAGGGTCTCAGGATTGGAATGGGAAGGAGCTGGATATCACATCTCATGCTAAAGGAAGGGTCTCAGGTTTGGAACGGGAAGGAGTTGGATATCACATCTCATGTTATAGGAAGGGTCTCAGGTTTGGTATAAGCATTGAGATATCACATCTCTGCTATCGGAAGTGTCTCAGGATTGGAATGGGAAGGACTTGGATATCACATCTCATGCTATAGATAGGCTCTCAGGTTTGGAAAGGGAAGGAGTTGGATATCACATTTCATGTTAGAGGAAGGATCTCAGGTTTGGTATTAGAGGCATTGAGATATCAGATCTCAGGCTATAGGAAGGGTCTCAGGATTGGAATGGGAAGGAGTTGGATATCACATCTCATGCTAGAGGAAGGGTCTCAGGTTTGGTATAAGCATTGAGATATCACATCTCGTGCTATAGGAAGGGTCTCAGGATTGGAATGGGAAGGAGTTGTATATGACATCTCATGCCGTAGGAAGGGTCTCAGGTTTGGCATAAGCATTGAGATATCACATCTCTGCTATCGAAAGGGTCTTAGGATTGGAATGGGAAGGAGTTGGATATCCCATCTCATGTTATAGGAAGAGTCTCAGGTTTGGTATTAGAAGCATTGAGATATCCCATCTCATGATATAGGAAGGGTCTCAGTTTGGAATGGGAAGGAGTTGGATATCACATTTCATGTTATAGGAAGGGTCTCAGGATTGGAATGGGAAGGACTTGGATATCATATCCCATGCTATAGGAAGGCTCTCAGGTTTGGAAGGGGAAGGAGTTGGATATCACATTTCATGTTAGAGGAAGGATCTCAGGTTTGGTATTAGAGGCCTTGAGATATCACATCTCATGCTATAGGAAGGGTCTCAGGATTGGAATGGGAAGGAGTTGGTTATCACATCTCAAGCTATAGGAACGGTCTCAGGTTTGGTATAAGCATTGTGATATCACATCTCATGCTATAGGAAGGGTCTCAGGATTGGAATGGGAAGGAGTTGGATATCACATCTCATGTTATAGGAAAGATCTCAGGTTTGGTATTAGAAGCATTGAGACATCACATCTCATGTTATAGGAAGGGTCTCAGGATTGGAATGGGAAGAAGTTGGATATCACATCTCATGCTATAGGAAGGGTCTCAGGTTTGGTATAAGCATTGAGATATTACATCTCATGCTATAGGAAGGGTCTCAGGATTGGAATGGGAAGGAGTTGTATATGACATCTCATGCTATAGGAAGGGTCTCAGGTTTGGTATAAGCATTGAGATATCACATCACATGCTATAGGAAGGGTCTCAGGATTGGAATGGGAAGGACTTGGATATCACATCTCATGCTATAGGCAGGGTCTCAGGTTTGGAAAGGGAATGAGATGGATATCACATTTCATGTTAGAGGTAGGATCTCAGGTTTGGTATTAGAGGCATTGAGATATCACATCTCATGCTATCAGAAGGGTCTCAGGATTGGAATGGGAAGGAGTTGGATATCACATCTCATGCTAAAGGGAGGGTCTCAGGTTTGGAAGGGGAAGGATTTGGAAATCACATCTCATGTTATAGGAAGGATCTCAGGTTTGGTATTAGAAGCATTGAGATATCACATCTCATGCTTTCATAAGGGTCTCAGGATTGGAATGGGAAGGAGTTGGATATCACATCTGATGTTATAGGAAGGATCTCAGGTTTGGTATTAGAAGCATTGAGACATCACATCTCATGCTATAGGAAGGGTCTCAGGATTGGAATGGGAAGGAGTTGGATATAACATCTCATGCTATAGGAAGGGTCTCAGATTTGGTATAAGCATTGAGATATCACATCTCATGCTATAGGAAGGGTCTCAGGATTGGAATGGGAAGGAGTTGTATATGACATCTCAGGCCATAGGAAGGGTCTCAGGTGTGGTATAAGCATTGAGATATCACATCTCTGCTATCGGAAGGGTCTCAGGATTGGAATGGGAAGGAATTGGATATCACATCTCATGTTATAGGAAGGATCTCAGGTTTGGTATTAGAAGCATTGAGATATCCCTTCTCATGCTATAGGAAGGGTCTCAGGATTGGAATGTGAAGGATTTGGATATCACATCTCATGCTAAAGGAAGGGTCTCAGGTTTGGTAGAAGCATTGAGATATCACGTCTCTGCTATCGGAAGGGTCTCAGGATTGGATTGGGAAGGAGTTGGATATCCCTTCTCATGCTATAGGAAGGGTCTCAGGTTTGGTATAAGCATTGAGATATCACATCTCTGCTATCGGAAGGGTCTCAGGATTGGATTGGGAAGGAGTTGGATATCCCTTCTCATGCTATAGGAAGTGTCTCAGGTTGGAATGGGAAGGAGTTGGATATCACATCTCATGTTATAGGAAGGGTCTCAGGATTGGAATGGGAAGGATTTGGATATCACATCTCTTGCTATAGGAAGGGTCTCAGGATTGGAATGGGTAGGAGTTGGATATTACTTTCTTGCTATAGGAAGGGTCTCATGTTTGGAATGGGAAGGAGTTGGATATCACATATGCTATAGTTAGTGTCTCAGGTTTGGAACGGGAAGGAGTTGGATATCACATCTCATGTTATAGGAAGGGTCTCAGGTTTGGTATAAGCATTGAGATATCACATCTCTGCTATCGGAAGTGGCTCAGGATTGGAATGGGAAGGAGTTGGATATCCCATCTCATGTTATAGGACGAGTCTCTGGTTTGGTATTAGAATCATTGAGATATCACATCGCATGCTGTAGGAAGGGTCTAAGGATTGGAATGGGATGGACTTGGATATCACATCTCATGCTATAGATAGGCTCTTAGGTTTGGAAAGGGAAGGAGTTGGATATCACATTTCATGTTAGAGGAAGGATCTCAGGTTTGGTATTAGAAGCATTGAGATATCACATCTCATGCTATAGGAAGGGTCTCAGGATTGGAATGGGAAGGAGCTGGATATCACATCTCATGCTAAAGGAAGGGTCTCAGGTTTGGAACGGGAAGGATTTGGATATCACATCTCATGTTATAGGAAGGGTCTCAGGTTTGGTATAAGCATTGAGATATCACATCTCTGCTATCGGAAGTGTCTCAGGATTGGAATGGGAAGGAGTTGGATATCCCATCTCATGTTATAGGACGGGTCTCAGGTTTGTTATTAGAATCATTGAGATATCATATTGCATGCTGTAGGAAGGGTCTAAGGGTTGGAATGGGAAGCACTTGGATATCACATCTCATGCTATAGATAGGCTCCTAGGTTTGGAAAGGGAAGGAGTTGGATATCACATTTCATGTTATAGGAAGGATCTCAGGTTTGGTATTAGAAGCATTGAGACATCACATCTCATGCTATAGGAAGGGTCTCAGGGTTGGAATGGGAAGGAGTTGGATATCACATCTCATCCAATAGGAAGGGTCTCAGGTTTGGAATGGGAAGGAATTGGATATCACATCTCATGTTATAGGAAGGATCTCAGGTTTGGTATTAGAAGCATTGAGATATCACATCACATGCTATAGGAAGGGTCTCAGGATTGGAATGTGAAGGATTTGGATATCACATCTCATGCTAAAGGAAGGGTCTCAGGTTTGGTAGAAGCAATGAGATATCACGTCTCTGCTATCGGAAGGGTCTCAGGATTGGATTGGGAAGGAGTTGGATATCCCTTCTCATGCTATAGGAAGGGTCTCAGGATTGGAATGGGAAGGAGTTGGATATCACATCTCATGCTAAAGGGAGGGTCTCAGGTTTGGAAGATAAGGATTTGGATATCACATCTCATGTTATAGGAAGGATCTCAGGTTTGGTATTAGAAGTATTGAGATATCACATCTCATGCTATCGGAAGGATCTCAGGTTTGGTATAGAAGCATTGAGATATCATATCTTATGCTATCAGAAGGGTCTCAGGATTGGAATGGGAAGGAGTTGGATATCACATCTCATGCTAAAGGGCGGGTCTCAGGTTTGGAAGGGGAAGGATTTGGATATCACATCTCATGTTATAGGATGGATCTCAGGTTTGGTATTAGAAGTATTGAGATATCACATCTCATGTTATCGGAAGGATCTCAGGTTTGGTATTAGAAGTATTGAGATATCACCTCTCATGCTATAGGAAGGGTCTCAGGATTGGAATGGGAAGGAGTTGGATATCACATCTCATGCTAAAGGAAGGGTCTCAGGTTTGGTAGAAGCATTGAGATATCACATCTCATGCTATAGGAAGGGTCTCAGGATTGGAATGGGAAGGACTTAGATATCACATATCATGCTATAGGGAGGGTCTCAGTTTTGATATTAGAAGCATTGAGATATCACATCTCATGCTATCGGAAGTGTCTCAGGATTGGAATGGGAAGGAGCTGGATATCACATCTCATGCTAAAGGAAGGGTCTCAGGTTTGGAACGGGAAGGAGTTGGATATCACATCTCATGCTAAAGGAAGGGTCTCAGGATTGGAATGGGAAGGAATTGGATATCACATCTCATGCTATAGGAAGGGTCTCAGATTTGGTATAAGCATAGAGATATCACATCTCATGCTATAGGAAGGGTTTTAGGATTTGAATGGCAAGGAGTTGGATATCACATCTCATGCCATAGGAAGGGTCTCAGGTTTGGTATAAGCATTGAGATATCACATCTCTGCTATCGGAAGGGTCTCAGGATTGGATTGGGAAGGAGTTGGATATCCCTTCTCATGCTATAGGAAGTGTCTCAGGTTGGAATGGGAAGGAGTTGGATATCACATCTCATGTTATAGGAAGGGTCTCAGGATTGGAATATGAAGGATTTGGATATCACATCTCTTGCTATAGGAAGGGTCTCAGGATTGGAATGGGTAGGAGTTGGATATTACTTTCTTGCTATAGGAAGGGTCTCATGTTTGGAATGGGAAGGAGTTGGATATCACATATGCTATAGTTAGTGTCTCAGGTTTGGAACGGGAAGGAGTTGGATATCACATCTCATGTTATAGGAAGGGTCTCAGGTTTGGTATAAGCATTGAGATATCACATCTCTGCTATCGGAAGCGGCTCAGGATTGGAATGGGAAGGAGTTGGATATCCCATCTCATGTTATAGGAAGAGTCTCTGGTTTGGTATTAGAATCATTGAGATATCACATCGCATGCTGTAGGAAGGGTCTAAGGATTGGAATGGGATGGACTTGGATATCACATCTCATGCTATAGGTAGGCTCTCAGGTTTGGTATAAGCATTGAGATATCACATATCATGCTATAGGAAGGGTCTCAGGATTGGTATAAGCATTGAGATATCACATCTCTGCTATCAGAAGGGTCTCAGGATTGGAATGGGAAGGAATTGGATATCACATCTCATGTTATAGGAAGGATCTCAGGTTTGGTATTAGAAGCATTGAGATATCCCTTCTCATGCTATAGGAAGGGTCTCAGGATTGGAATGTGAAGGATTTGGATATCACATCTCATGCTAAAGGAAGGGTCTCAGGTTTGGTAGAAGCATTGAGATATCACGTCTCTGCTATCGGAAGGGTCTCAGGATTGGATTGGGAAGGAGTTGGATATCCCTTCTCATGCTATAGGAAGGGTCTCAGGTTTGGTATAAGCATTGAGATATCACATCTCTGCTATCGGAAGGGTCTCAGGATTGGATTGGGAAGGAGTTGGATATCCCTTCTCATGCTATAGGAAGTGTCTCAGGTTGGAATGGGAAGGAGTTGGATATCACATCTCATGTTATAGGAAGGGTCTCAGGATTGGAATGGGAAGGATTTGGATATCACATCTCTTGCTATAGGAAGGGTCTCAGGATTGGAATGGGTAGGAGTTGGATATTACTTTCTTGCTATAGGAAGGGTCTCATGTTTGGAATGGGAAGGAGTTGGATATCACATATGCTATCGTTAGTGTCTCAGGTTTGGAACGGGAAGGAGTTGGATATCACATCTCATGTTATAGGAAGGGTCTCAGGTTTGGTATAAGCATTGAGATATCACATCTCTGCTATCGGAAGTGGCTCAGGATTGGAATGGGAAGGAGTTGGATATCCCATCTCATGTTATAGGACGAGTCTCTGGTTTGGTATTAGAATCATTGAGATATCACATCGCATGCTGTAGGAAGGGTCTAAGGATTGGAATGGGATGGACTTGGATATCACATCTCATGCTATAGATAGGCTCTTAGGTTTGGAAAGGGAAGGAGTTGGATATCACATTTCATGTTAGAGGAAGGATCTCAGGTTTGGTATTAGAAGCATTGAGATATCACATCTCATGCTATAGGAAGGGTCTCAGGATTGGAATGGGAAGGAGCTGGATATCACATCTCATGCTAAAGGAAGGGTCTCAGGTTTGGAACGGGAAGGATTTGGATATCACATCTCATGTTATAGGAAGGGTCTCAGGTTTGGTATAAGCATTGAGATATCACATCTCTGCTATCGGAAGTGTCTCAGGATTGGAATGGGAAGGAGTTGGATATCCCATCTCATGTTATAGGACGGGTCTCAGGTTTGTTATTAGAATCATTGAGATATAATATTGCATGCTGTAGGAAGGGTCTAAGGGTTGGAATGGGAAGCACTTGGATATCACATCTCATGCTATAGATAGGCTCCTAGGTTTGGAAAGGGAAGGAGTTGGATATCACATTTCATGTTATAGGAAGGATCTCAGGTTTGGTATTAGAAGCATTGAGACATCACATCTCATGCTATAGGAAGGGTCTCAGGGTTGGAATGGGAAGGAGTTGGATATCACATCTCATCCAATAGGAAGGGTCTCAGGTTTGGAATGGGAAGGAATTGGATATCACATCTCATGTTATAGGAAGGATCTCAGGTTTGGTATTAGAAGCATTGAGATATCACATCACATGCTATAGGAAGGGTCTCAGGATTGGAATGTGAAGGATTTGGATATCACATCTCATGCTAAAGGAAGGGTCTCAGGTTTGGTAGAAGCAATGAGATATCACGTCTCTGCTATCGGAAGGGTCTCAGGATTGGATTGGGAAGGAGTTGGATATCCCTTCTCATGCTATAGGAAGGGTCTCAGGATTGGAATGGGAAGGAGTTGGATATCACATCTCATGCTAAAGGGAGGGTCTCAGGTTTGGAAGATAAGGATTTGGATATCACATCTCATGTTATAGGAAGGATCTCAGGTTTGGTATTAGAAGTATTGAGATATCACATCTCATGCTATCGGAAGGATCTCAGGTTTGGTATAGAAGCATTGAGATATCATATCTTATGCTATCAGAAGGGTCTCAGGATTGGAATGGGAAGGAGTTGGATATCACATCTCATGCTAAAGGGCGGGTCTCAGGTTTGGAAGGGGAAGGATTTGGATATCACATCTCATGTTATAGGATGGATCTCAGGTTTGGTATTAGAAGTATTGAGATATCACATCTCATGTTATCGGAAGGATCTCAGGTTTGGTATTAGAAGTATTGAGATATCACCTCTCATGCTATAGGAAGGGTCTCAGGATTGGAATGGGAAGGAGTTGGATATCACATCTCATGCTAAAGGAAGGGTCTCAGGTTTGGTAGAAGCATTGAGATATCACATCTCATGCTATAGGAAGGGTCTCAGGATTGGAATGGGAAGGACTTAGATATCACATATCATGCTATAGGGAGGGTCTCAGTTTTGATATTAGAAGCATTGAGATATCACATCTCATGCTATCGGAAGTGTCTCAGGATTGGAATGGGAAGGAGCTGGATATCACATCTCATGCTAAAGGAAGGGTCTCAGGTTTGGAACGGGAAGGAGTTGGATATCACATCTCATGCTAAAGGAAGGGTCTCAGGATTGGAATGGGAAGGAATTGGATATCACATCTCATGCTATAGGAAGGGTCTCAGATTTGGTATAAGCATAGAGATATCACATCTCATGCTATAGGAAGGGTTTTAGGATTTGAATGGCAAGGAGTTGGATATCACATCTCATGCCATAGGAAGGGTCTCAGGTTTGGTATAAGCATTGAGATATCACATCTCTGCTATCGGAAGGGTCTCAGGATTGGATTGGGAAGGAGTTGGATATCCCTTCTCATGCTATAGGAAGTGTCTCAGGTTGGAATGGGAAGGAGTTGGATATCACATCTCATGTTATAGGAAGGGTCTCAGGATTGGAATATGAAGGATTTGGATATCACATCTCTTGCTATAGGAAGGGTCTCAGGATTGGAATGGGTAGGAGTTGGATATTACTTTCTTGCTATAGGAAGGGTCTCATGTTTGGAATGGGAAGGAGTTGGATATCACATATGCTATAGTTAGTGTCTCAGGTTTGGAACGGGAAGGAGTTGGATATCACATCTCATGTTATAGGAAGGGTCTCAGGTTTGGTATAAGCATTGAGATATCACATCTCTGCTATCGGAAGCGGCTCAGGATTGGAATGGGAAGGAGTTGGATATCCCATCTCATGTTATAGGAAGAGTCTCTGGTTTGGTATTAGAATCATTGAGATATCACATCGCATGCTGTAGGAAGGGTCTAAGGATTGGAATGGGATGGACTTGGATATCACATCTCATGCTATAGGTAGGCTCTCAGGTTTGGTATAAGCATTGAGATATCACATATCATGCTATAGGAAGGGTCTCAGGATTGGAATGGGAAGGAATTGGATATCACATCTCATGCTATAGGAAGGGTCTCAGATTTGGTATAAGCATTGAGATATCACAGCTCATGCTAAAGGAAGGGTCTCAGGATTGGAATGAGAAGGAGTTGTATATGACATCTCAGGCCATAGGAAGGTTCTCAGGTTTGGTATAAGCATTGAGATATCACATCTCTGCTATCGGAAGGGTCTCAGGATTGGAATGGGAAGGAGTTGGATATCCCATTTCATGTTATAGGAAGGGTCTCAGGTTTGGTATTAGAAGCATAGAGATATCACATCTCATGCTATAGGAAGGGTCTCAGGATTGGAATGGGAAGGACTTGGATGTCACATCTCATGCTATAGGGAGGGTCTCAAGTTTGATATTAGAAGCATTGAGATAACAAATCTCATGATATCGGAAGGGTCTCAGGATTGGAATGGGAAGGAGTTGGATATCACATCTCATGATAAAGGAAGGGTCTAAGGTTTGGAAGGGGAAGGATTTGGATATCACATCTCATGTTATAGGACGGGTCTCAGGTTTGGTATTAGAAGCATTGAGATATCAAGTCTCATGGTATAAGAAGGGTCTCAGAATTGGAATGGGAAGGAGTTGGATATCACACCTCAAGCTATAGGAAGGGTCTCAGGATTGGAATGGGAAGGAGTTTGATATCACATCTCATGCCATAGTATGGGTCTCAGGTTTGGTAGAAGCATTGGGATATCACATCTCATGGTATCGGAAGGGTATCAGTATTGGATTTGGAAGAAGTTGGATATCCCATCTCATGCTATAGGAAGGGTCTCAGGCTGGAATGGGAAGGAGTTGGATATCACATTTCATGTTATAGGAAGGGTCTCAGGATTGGAATGGGAAGGACTTGGATATCATATCTCATGCTATAGGACGGGTCTCAGGTTTTTTATTAGAATCATTGAGATATCATATTGCATGCTGTAGGAAGGGTCTAAGGATTGGAATGGGAAGGACTTGGATATCACATCTCATGCTATAGATAGGCTCTTAGGTTTGGAAAGGGAAGGAGTTGGATATCACATCTCATGTTATAGGAAGGATCTCAGGTTTGGTATTAGAAGCATTGAGACATCACATCTCATGCTATAGGAAGGGTCTCAGGGTTGGAATGGGAAGGAGTTGGATATCACATCTCATCCAATAGGAAGGGTCTCAGGTTTGGAATGGGAAGGAATTGGATATCACATCTCATGTTATAGGAAGGATCTCAGGTTTGGTATTAGAAGCATTGAGATATCACATCACATGCTATAGGAAGGGTCTCAGGATTGGAATGTGAAGGATTTGGATATCACATCTCATGCTAAAAGAAGGGTCTCAGGTTTGGTAGAAGCAATGAGATATCACGTCTCTGCTATCGGAAGGGTCTCAGGATTGGATTGGGAAGGAGTTGGATATCCCTTCTCATGCTATAGGAAGGGTCTCAGGATTGGAATGGGAAGGAGTTGGATATCACATCTCATGCTAAAGGGAGGGTCTCAGGTTTGGAAGATAAGGATTTGGATATCACATCTCATGTTATAGGAAGGATCTCAGGTTTGGTATTAGAAGTATTGAGATATCACATCTCATGCTATCGGAAGGATCTCAGGTTTGGTATAGAAGCATTGAGATATCATATCTTATGCTATCAGAAGGGTCTCAGGATTGGAATGGGAAGGAGTTGGATATCACATCTCATGCTAAAGGGCGGGTCTCAGGCTTGGAAGGGGAAGGATTTGGATATCACATCTCATGTTATAGGATGGATCTCAGGTTTGGTATTAGAAGTATTGAGATATCACATCTCATGTTATCGGAAGGATCTCAGGTTTGGTATTAGAAGTATTGAGATATCACCTCTCCTGCTATAGGAAGGGTCTCAGGATTGGAATGGGAAGGAGTTGGATATCACATCTCATGCTAAAGGAAGGGTCTCAGGTTTGGTAGAAGCATTGAGATATCACATCTCATGCTATAGGAAGGGTCTCAGGATTGGAATGGGAAGGACTTAGATATCACATATCATGCTATAGGGAGGGTCTCAGTTTTGTTATTAGAAGCATTGAGATATCACATCTCATGCTATCGGAAGTGTCTCAGGATTGGAATGGGAAGGAGCTGGATATCACATCTCATGCTAAAGGAAGGGTCTCAGGTTTGGAACGGGAAGGAGTTGGATATCACATCTCATGTTATAGGAAGGGTCTCAGGTTTGGTATAAACATTGAGATATCACATCTCTGCTATCGGAAGTGTCTCAGGATTGGAATGGGAAGGAGTTGGATATCCCATCTCATGTTATAGGACGGGTCTCAGGTTTTTTATTAGAATCATTGAGATATCATATTGCATGCTGTAGGAAGGGTCTAAGGATTGGAATGGGAAGGACTTGGATATCACATCTCATGCTATAGATAGGCTCTCAGGTTTGGAAAGTGAAGGAGTTGGATATCACATTTCATGTTAGAGGAAGGATCTCAGGTTTGGTATTAGAGGCATTGAGATATCACATCTCAGGCTATAGGAAGGGTCTCAGGATTGGAATGGGAAGGAGTTGGATATCACATCTCATGCTAAAGGAAGGGTCTCAGGTTTGGTATAAGCATTGAGATATCACATCTCATGCTATAGGAAGGGTCCAGGATTGGAATGGAAGGAGTTGGATATCACATCTCATGTTATAGGAAGGATCTCAGGTTTGGTATTAGAAGCATTGAGACATCACATCTCATGCTATAGGAAGGGTCTCAGGATTGGAATGGGAAGGAGTTGGATATCACATCTCATGCTATAGGAAGGGTCTCAGGATTGGAATGGGAAGGAGTTGAATATGACATCTCATGCCGTAGGAAGGGTCTCAGGTTTGGTATAAACATTGAGATATCACATCTCTGCTATCAAAAGGGTCTCAGGATTGGAATGGGAAGGAGTTGGATATCCCATCTCATGTTATAGGAAGAGTCTCAGGTTTGGTATTAGAAGCATTGAGATATCACATCTCATGCTATAGGAAGTGTCTCAGGATTGGAATGGGAAGGACTTGGATATCACATCTCATGCTATAGGTAGGGTCTCAAGTTTGATATTAGAAGCATTGAGATATCACATCGCATGCTATAGGAAGGGTCTGAGGATTGGAATGGGAAGGAGTTGGATATCACATCTCATGCTATGGGAAGGGTCTCAGGTTTGGTATAAGCAGTGAGATATCATATCTCATGCTATAGGAAGTGTCTCAGGATTGGAATGGGAAGGAGTTGGATATCACATCTCATGTTATAGGAAGGATCTCAGGTTTGGTATAAGCATTGAGATATCACATCTCTGCTATCGGAAGGGTCTCAGGATTGGAATGGGAAGGAGTTGGATATTCCCATCTCATGTTATAGGAAGGGTCTCAGGTTTGGTATTAGAAGCATTGAGATATCACATCTCATGCTATAGGAAGGGTCTCAGGATTGGAATGGGAAGGACTTGGATATCACATCTCATGCTATAGGGAGGGTCTCAAGTTTGATATTAGAAGCTTTGAGATATCACATCTCATGATATCGGAAGGGTCTAAGGATTGGAATGGGAAGGAGTTGGATATCACATCTCATGATAAAGGAAGGGTCTAAGGTTTGGAAGGGGAAGGATTTGGATATCACATCTCATGTTATATTACGGGTCTCAGGTTTGGTATTAGAAGCATTGAGATATCAAGTCTCATAGTATAGGAAGGGTCTCAGAATTGGAATGGGAAGGAGTTGGATATCACATCTCAAGCTATAGGAAGGGTCTCAGGATTGGAATGGGAAGGACTTGGATATCACATCTCATGCTATCGGAAGGGTCTCAGGATTGGAATGGGAAGGAGTTGGATATCACATCTCATGATAAAGGAAGGGTCTAAGGTTTGGAAGGGGAAGGATTTGGATATCACATCTCATGTTATATTACGGGTGTCAGGTTTGGTATTAGAAGCATTGAGATATCAAGTCTCATAGTATAGGAAGGGTCTCAGAATTGGAATGGGAAGGAGTTGGATATCACATCTCAAGCTATAGGAAGGGTCTCAGGATTGGAATGGGAAGGACTTGGATATCACATCTCATGTTATAGGAAGGGTCTCAGGATTGGAATGGGAAGAAGTTGGATATCACATCTCATGCTATTGGAAGGGTCTCAGGTTTGCAAGGGGAAAGAATTGTATATCCAATCTCATGTTATAGGACTGGTCTCAGGTTTGGTATTAGAAGCATTGAGATATCACATCGCATGCTGTGGGAAGGTTCTCAGGTTTGGAATGGGGAGGAATTGGATATCACATCTCATGTCATAGGAAGGATCTCAGGTTTGGTATTAGAAGCATTGAGATATCACATCTCATGCTATAGGAATGGTCTCAGGATTGGAATGGGAAGGAGTTGGATATTACATTCCTGCTATAGGAAGGGTCTCATGTTTGGAATGGGAATGTGTTGGATATCACATATGCTATAGGAAGGGTCTCAGGTTTGGAACGGGAAGGAGTTGGATATCACATCTCATGTTATAGGAAGGGTCTCAGGTTTGGTATAAGCATTGAGATATCACATCTCTGCTATCGGAAGTGTCTCAGGATTGGAATGGGAAGGTGTTGGATATCCCATCTCATGTTATAGGACGGGTCTCAGGTTTGTTATTAGAATCATTGAGATATCATATTGCATGCTGTAGGAAGGGTCTAAGGATTGGAATGGGAAGGAGTTGGATATCCCATCTCATGTTATAGGAAGAGTCTCAAGTTTGGTATTAGAAGCATTTAGATATCACATCTCATGCTATAGGAAGTGTCTCAGGATTGGAATGGGAAGGAGTTGGATATCACATTTCATGTTAGAGGAAGGATCTCAGGTTTGGTATTAGAGGCATTGAGATATCACATCTCATGCTATAGGAAGGGTCTCAGGATTGGAATGGGAAGGAGTTGGATATCACATCTCATGCTATAGGAAGGGTCTCAGGTTTGGCATAAGCATTGAGATATCACATCTCATGCTATAGGAAGGGTCTCAGGATTGGAATGGGAAGGAGTTGGATATCACATCTCATGTTATAGGAAGGATCTCAGGTTTGGTATTAGAAGCATTGAGACATCACATCTCATGCTATCGGAAGGGTCTCAGGATTGGAATGGGAAGGACTTGGATATCACATCTCATGCTATAGGGAGGGTCTCAAGTTTGATATTAGAAGCATTGAGATATCATATCTCATGCTATAGGAAGGGTCTCAGGATTGGAATGGGAAGGAGTTGGAAATCACATCTCATGCTATAGGAAGGGTCTCAGGTTTGGTATAAGCAGTGAGATATCACATCTCATGCTATAGGAAGTGTCTCAGGATTGGAATGGGAAGGAGTTGGATATCACATCTCATGTTATAGGAAGGATCTCAGGTTTGGTATAAGCATTGAGATATCACATCTCTACTATCGGAAGGGTCTCAGGATTGGAATGGGAAGGAGTTGGATATTCCCATCTCATGTTATAGGAAGGGTCTCAGGTTTGGTATTAGAAACATTGAGATATCACATCTCATGCTATAGAAAGGGTCTCAGGATTGGAATGGGAAGGACTTGGATATCACATCTCATGCTATAAGGAGGGTCTCAAGTTTGATATTAGAAGCATTGAGATATCACATCTCATGATATCGGAAGGGTCTCAAGGATGGAATGGGAAGGAGTTGGATATCACATCTCATGATAAAGGAAGTGTCTAAGGTTTGGAAGGGGAAGGAGTTTGATATCACATCTCATGCCATAGTATGGGTCTCAGGTTTGGTAGAAGCATTGGGATATCACATCTCATGCTATCGGAAGGGTATCAGGATTGGATTTGGAAGGAGTTGGATATCCCATCTCATGCTATAGGAAGGGTCTCAGGTTGGAATGGGAAGGAGTTGGATATCACATCTCATGTTATAGGAAGGGTCTCAGGATTGGAATTAGAAGGACTTGGATATCACATCTCATGCTATAGGAAGGCTCTCAGGTTTGGAAGGGGAAAGAGTTGGATATCACATTTCATGTTAGAGGTAGGATCTCAGGTTTGGTATTAGAGGCATTGAGATATCACATCTCATGCTATCAGAAGAGTCTCAGGATTGGAATGGGAAGGAGTTGGATATCACATCTCATGCTAAAGGGAGGGTCTCAGGTTTGGAAGGGGAAGGATTTGGATATCACATCTCATGTTATAGGAAGGATCTCAGGTTTGGTATTAGAAGCATTGAGATATCACATCTCATGCTATCGGAAGGATCTCAGGTTTGGTATAGAAGCATTGAGATATCACTTCTCATGCTATCAGAAGGTTCTCAGGATTGGAATGGGAAGGAGTTGGATATCACATCTCATGCTAAAGGGAGGGTCTCAGGTTTGGAAGGGGAAGGATTTGGATATCATATCTCATGTTATCAGAAGGATCTCAGGTTTGGTATTAGAAGTATTGAGATATCACATCTCATGCTATAGGAAGGGTCTCAGGATTGGAATGGGAAGGAGCTGGATATCACATCTCATGCTAAAGGAAGGGTCTCAGGTTTGGAACGGGAAGGAGTTGGATATCACATCTCATGTTATAGGAAGGGTCTCAGGTTTGGTATAAGCATTGAGATATCACATCTCTGCTATCGGAAGTGTCTCAGGATTGGAATGGGAAGGACTTGGATATCACATCTCATGCTATAGATAGGCTCTCAGGTTTGGAAAGGGAAGGAGTTGGATATCACATCTCATGTTATAGGAAGGATCTCAGGTTTGGTATTAGAAGCATTGAGATATCACATCTCATGCTATCGGAAGGATCTCAGGTTTGGTATAGAAGCATTGAGATATCACTTCTCATGCTATCAGAAGGTTCTCAGGATTGGAATGGGAAGGAGTTGGATATCACATCTCATGCTAAAGGGAGGGTCTCAGGTTTGGAAGGGGAAGGATTTGGATATCATATCTCATGTTATCAGAAGGATCTCAGGTTTGGTATTAGAAGTATTGAGATATCACATCTCATGCTATAGGAAGGGTCTCAGGATTGGAATGGGAAGGAGCTGGATATCACATCTCATGCTAAAGGAAGGGTCTCAGGTTTGGAACGGGAAGGAGTTGGATATCACATCTCATGTTATAGGAAGGGTCTCAGGTTTGGTATAAGCATTGAGATATCACATCTCTGCTATCGGAAGTGTCTCAGGATTGGAATGGGAAGGACTTGGATATCACATCTCATGCTATAGATAGGCTCTCAGGTTTGGAAAGGGAAGGAGTTGGATATCACATTTCATGTTAGAGGAAGGATCTCAGGTTTGGTATTAGAGGCATTGAGATATCAGATCTCAGGCTATAGGAAGGGTCTCAGGATTGGAATGGGAAGGAGTTGGATATCACATCTCATGCTAGAGGAAGGGTCTCAGGTTTGGTATAAGCATTGAGATATCACATCTCGTGCTATAGGAAGGGTCTCAGGATTGGAATGGGAAGGAGTTGTATATGACATCTCATGCCGTAGGAAGGGTCTCAGGTTTGGCATAAGCATTGAGATATCACATCTCTGCTATCGAAAGGGTCTTAGGATTGGAATGGGAAGGAGTTGGATATCCCATCTCATGTTATAGGAAGAGTCTCAGGTTTGGTATTAGAAGCATTGAGATATCCCATCTCATGATATAGGAAGGGTCTCAGTTTGGAATGGGAAGGAGTTGGATATCACATTTCATGTTATAGGAAGGGTCTCAGGATTGGAATGGGAAGGACTTGGATATCATATCCCATGCTATAGGAAGGCTCTCAGGTTTGGAAGGGGAAGGAGTTGGATATCACATTTCATGTTAGAGGAAGGATCTCAGGTTTGGTATTAGAGGCCTTGAGATATCACATCTCATGCTATAGGAAGGGTCTCAGGATTGGAATGGGAAGGAGTTGGTTATCACATCTCAAGCTATAGGAACGGTCTCAGGTTTGGTATAAGCATTGTGATATCACATCTCATGCTATAGGAAGGGTCTCAGGATTGGAATGGGAAGGAGTTGTATATGACATCTCAGGCCATAGGAAGGGTCTCATGTTTGGTATAAGCATTGAGATATTACATCTCATGCTATAGGAAGGGTCTCAGGATTGGAATGGGAAGGAGTTGTATATGACATCTCATGCTATAGGAAGGGTCTCAGGTTTGGTATAAGCATTGAGATATCACATCACATGCTATAGGAAGGGTCTCAGGATTGGAATGGGAAGGACTTGGATATCACATCTCATGCTATAGGCAGGGTCTCAGGTTTGGAAAGGGAATGAGATGGATATCACATTTCATGTTAGAGGTAGGATCTCAGGTTTGGTATTAGAGGCATTGAGATATCACATCTCATGCTATCAGAAGGGTCTCAGGATTGGAATGGGAAGGAGTTGGATATCACATCTCATGCTAAAGGGAGGGTCTCAGGTTTGGAAGGGGAAGGATTTGGAAATCACATCTCATGTTATAGGAAGGATCTCAGGTTTGGTATTAGAAGCATTGAGATATCACATCTCATGCTTTCATAAGGGTCTCAGGATTGGAATGGGAAGGAGTTGGATATCACATCTGATGTTATAGGAAGGATCTCAGGTTTGGTATTAGAAGCATTGAGACATCACATCTCATGCTATAGGAAGGGTCTCAGGATTGGAATGGGAAGGAGTTGGATATAACATCTCATGCTATAGGAAGGGTCTCAGATTTGGTATAAGCATTGAGATATCACATCTCATGCTATAGGAAGGGTCTCAGGATTGGAATGGGAAGGAGTTGTATATGACATCTCAGGCCATAGGAAGGGTCTCAGGTTTGGTATAAGCATTGAGATATCACATCTCTGCTATCGGAAGGGTCTCAGGATTGGAATGGGAAGGAATTGGATATCACATCTCATGTTATAGGAAGGATCTCAGGTTTGGTATTAGAAGCATTGAGATATCCCTTCTCATGCTATAGGAAGGGTCTCAGGATTGGAATGTGAAGGATTTGGATATCACATCTCATGCTAAAGGAAGGGTCTCAGGTTTGGTAGAAGCATTGAGATATCACGTCTCTGCTATCGGAAGGGTCTCAGGATTGGATTGGGAAGGAGTTGGATATCCCTTCTCATGCTATAGGAAGGGTCTCAGGTTTGGTATAAGCATTGAGATATCACATCTCTGCTATCGGAAGGGTCTCAGGATTGGATTGGGAAGGAGTTGGATATCCCTTCTCATGCTATAGGAAGTGTCTCAGGTTGGAATGGGAAGGAGTTGGATATCACATCTCATGTTATAGGAAGGGTCTCAGGATTGGAATGGGAAGGATTTGGATATCACATCTCTTGCTATAGGAAGGGTCTCAGGATTGGAATGGGTAGGAGTTGGATATTACTTTCTTGCTATAGGAAGGGTCTCATGTTTGGAATGGGAAGGAGTTGGATATCACATATGCTATAGTTAGTGTCTCAGGTTTGGAACGGGAAGGAGTTGGATATCACATCTCATGTTATAGGAAGGGTCTCAGGTTTGGTATAAGCATTGAGATATCACATCTCTGCTATCGGAAGTGGCTCAGGATTGGAATGGGAAGGAGTTGGATATCCCATCTCATGTTATAGGACGAGTCTCTGGTTTGGTATTAGAATCATTGAGATATCACATCGCATGCTGTAGGAAGGGTCTAAGGATTGGAATGGGATGGACTTGGATATCACATCTCATGCTATAGATAGGCTCTTAGGTTTGGAAAGGGAAGGAGTTGGATATCACATTTCATGTTAGAGGAAGGATCTCAGGTTTGGTATTAGAAGCATTGAGATATCACATCTCATGCTATAGGAAGGGTCTCAGGATTGGAATGGGAAGGAGCTGGATATCACATCTCATGCTAAAGGAAGGGTCTCAGGTTTGGAACGGGAAGGATTTGGATATCACATCTCATGTTATAGGAAGGGTCTCAGGTTTGGTATAAGCATTGAGATATCACATCTCTGCTATCGGAAGTGTCTCAGGATTGGAATGGGAAGGAGTTGGATATCCCATCTCATGTTATAGGACGGGTCTCAGGTTTGTTATTAGAATCATTGAGATATCATATTGCATGCTGTAGGAAGGGTCTAAGGGTTGGAATGGGAAGCACTTGGATATCACATCTCATGCTATAGATAGGCTCCTAGGTTTGGAAAGGGAAGGAGTTGGATATCACATTTCATGTTAGAGGAAGGATCTCAGGTTTGGTATTAGAAGCATTGAGATATCACATCTCATGCTATAGGAAAGGTCTCAGGATTGGAATGGGAAGTAGTTGGATATCACATCTCATGCTATAGGAAGGGTCTCAGGTTTGGTATAAGCATTGAGATATCACATCTCATGCTATAGGACGGGTCTCAGGATTGGAATGGAAGGAGTTGGATATCACATCTCATGTTATAGTAAGGATCTCAGGTTTGGTATTAGAAGCATTGAGACATCACATCTCATGCTGTAGGAAGGGTCTCAGGGTTGGAATGGGAAGGAGTTGGATATCACATCTCATCCAATAGGAAGGGTCTCAGGTTTGGAATGGGAAGGAATTGGATATCACATCTCATGTTATAGGAAGGATCTCAGGTTTGGTATTAGAAGCATTGAGATATCACATCTCATGCTATAGGAAGGGTCTCAGGATTGGAATGTGAAGGATTTGGATATCACATCTCATGCTAAAGGAAGGGTCTCAGGTTTGGTAGAAGCATTGAGATATCACGTCTCTGCTATCGGAAGGGTCTCAGGATTGGATTGGGAAGGAGTTGGATATCCCTTCTCATGCTATAGGAAGGGTCTCAGGATTTGAATTGCAAGGAGTTGGATATCACATCTCATGCCATAGGAAGGGTCTCAGGTTTGGTATAAGCATTGAGATATCACATCTCTGCTATCGGAAGGGTCTCAGGATTGGATTGGGAAGGATTTGGATATCCCTTCTCATGCTATAGGAAGTGTCTCAGGTTGGAATGGTAAGGAGTTGGATATCACATCTCATGTTATAGGAAGGGTCTCAGGATTGGAATGGGAAGGATTTGGATATCACATCTCTTGCTATAGGAACAGTCTCAGGATTGGAATGGGTAGGAGTTGGATATTACTTTCTTGCTATAGGAAGGGTCTCATGTTTGGAATGGGAAGGAGTTGGATATCACATATGCTATAGTTAGTGTCTCAGGTTTGGAACGGGAAGGAGTTGGATATCACATCTCATGTTATAGGAAGGGTCTCAGGTTTGGTATAAGCATTGAGATATCACATCTCTGCTATCGGAAGCGGCTCAGGATTGGAATGGGAAGGAGTTGGATATCCCATCTCATGTTATAGGAAGAGTCTCTGGTTTGGTATTAGAATCATTGAGATATCACATCGCATGCTGTTGGAAGGGTCTAAGGATTGGAATGGGATGGACTTGGATATCACATCTCATGCTATAGGTAGGCTCTCAGGTTTGGTATAAGCATTGAGATATCACATCTCATGCTATAGGAAGGGTCTCAGGATTGGAATGGGAAGGATTTGGATATCACATCTCATGCTATAGGAAGGGTCTCAGATTTGGTATAAGCATTGAGATATCACATCTCATGCTAAAGGAAGGGTCTCAGGTTTGGAAAGGGAAGGAGTTGGATATCACATTTCATGTTAGAGGAAGGATCTCAGGTTTGGTATTAGAAGCATTGAGATATCACATCTCATGCTATAGGACGGGTCTCAGGATTGGAATGGAAGGAGTTGGATATCACATCTCATGCTATAGGAAGGGTCTCAGGTTTGGTATAAGCATTGAGATATCACATCTCATGCTATAGGAAGGGTCTCAGGATTGGAATGGAAGGAGTTGGATATCACATCTCATGTTATAGGAAGGATCTCAGGTTTGGTATTAGATGCATTGAGACATCACATCTCATGCTATAGGAAGGGTCTCAGGGTTGGAATGGGAAGGAGTTGGATATCACATCTCATCCAATAGGAAGGGTCTCAGGTTTGGAATGGGAAGGAATTGGATATCACATCTCATGTTATAGGAAGAATCTCAGGTTTGGTATTAGAAGCATTGAGATATCACATCTCATGCTATAGGAAGGGTCTCAGGATTGGAATGTGAAGGATTTGGATATCACATCTCATGCTAAAGGAAGGGTCTCAGGTTTGGTAGAAGCATTGAGATATCACGTTTCTGCTATCGGAAGGGTCTCAGGATTGGATTGGGAAGGAGTTGGATATCCCTTCTCATGCTATAGGAAGGGTCTCAGGATTTGAATGGGAAGGAGTTGGATATCACATCTCATGTTATAGGAAGGGTCTCAGGATTGGAATGGGAAGGATTTGGATATCACATCTCTTGCTATAGGAAGGGTCTCAGTATTGGAATGGGTAGGAGTTGGATATTACTTTCTTGCTATAGGAAGGGTCTCATGTTTGGAATGGGAAGCAGTTGGATATCACATATGCTATAGTTAGTGTCTCAGGTTTGGAACGGGAAGGAGTTGGATATCCCATCTCATGTTATAGGAAGAGTCTCTGGTTTGGTATTAGAATCATTGAGATATCACATCGCATGCTGTAGGAAGGGTCTAAGGATTGGAATGGGATGGACTTGGATATCACATCTCATGCTATAGGTAGGCTCTCAGGTTTGGTATAAGCATTGAGATATCACATCTCATGCTATAGGAAGGGTCTCAGGATTGGAATGGGAAGGAATTGGATATCACATCTCATGCTATAGGAAGGGTCTCAGATTTGGTATAAGCATTGAGATATCACATCTCATGCTAAAGAAAGGGTCTCAGGATTGGAATGGGAAGGAGTTGTATATGACATCTCAGGCCATAGGAAGGGTCTCAGGTTTGGTATAAGCATTGAGATATCACATCTCTGCTATCGGAAGGGTCTCAGGATTGGAATGGGAAGGAGTTGGATATCCCATCTCATGTTATAGGAATGGTCTCAGGTTTGGTATTAGAAGCATAGAGATATCACATCTCATGCTATAGGAAGGGTCTCAGGATTGGAATGGGAAGGACTTGGATGTCACATCTCATGCTATAGGGAGGGTCTCAAGTTTGATATTAGAAGCATTGAGATAACAAATCTCATGATATCGGAAGGGTCTCAGGATTGGAATGGGAAGGAGTTGGATATCACATCTCATGATAAAGGAAGGGTCTAAGGTTTGGAAGGGGAAGGATTTGGATATCACATCTCATGTTATAGGACGGGTCTCAGTTTTGGTATTAGAAGCATTGAGATATCAAGTCTCATGGTATAAGAAGGGTCTCAGAATTGGAATGGGAAGGAGTTGGATATCACACCTCAAGCTATAGGAAGGGTCTCAGGATTGGAATGGGAAGGAGTTTGATATCACATCTCATGCCATAGTATGGGTCTCAGGTTTGGTAGAAGCATTGGGATATCACATCTCATGCTATCGGAAGGGTATCAGTATTGGATTTGGAAGAAGTTGGATATCCCATCTCATGCTATAGGAAGGGTCTCAGGTTGGAATGGGAAGGAGTTGGATATCACATTTCATGTTATAGGAAGGGTCTCAGGATTGGAATGGGAAGGACTTGGATATCATATCTCATGCTATAGGAAGGCTCTCAGGTTTCGAAGGGGAAGGAATTGGATATCACATCTCAAGCTATAGGAAGGGTCTCAGGATTGGAATGGGAAGGAGTTGGATATCACATCTCAAGCTATAGGAAGGGTCTCAGGTTTGGTATAAGCATTGCGATATCACATCTCATGCTATAGGAAGGGTCTCAGGATTGGAATGTGAAGGAGTTGGATATCACATCTCATGTTATAGGAAATATCTCAGGTTTGGTATTAGAAGCATTGAGACATCACATCTCATGTTATAGGAAGGGTCTCAGGATTGGAATGGGAAGAAGTTGGATATCACATCTCATGCTATAGGAAGGGTCTCAGGTTTGGTTTAAGCATTGAGATATCACATCTCATGCTATAGGAAGGGTCTCAGGATTGGAACGGGAAGGAGTTGTATATGACATCTCATGCCATAGGAAGGGTCTCAGGTTTGGTATAAGCATTGAGATATCACATCACATGCTATAGGAAGGGTCTCAGGATTGGAATGGGAAGGACTTGGATATCACATCTCATGCTATAGGCAGGGCCTCAGGTTTGGAAAGGGAAGCAGATGGATATCACATTTCATGTTAGAGATAGGATCTCAGGTTTGGTATTAGAGGCATTGAGATATCACATCTCATGCTATCAGAAGGGTCTCAGGATTGGAATGGGAAGGAGTTGTATATCACATCTCATGCTAAATGGAGGGTCTCAGGTTTGGAAGGGGAAGGATTTGGAAATCACATCTCATGTTATAGGAAGGATCTCAGGTTTGGTATTAGAAGCATTGAGATATCACATCTCATGCTATCGGAAGTATCTCAGGTTTGGTATTAGAGGCATTGAGATATCACATCTCATGCTATCATAAGGGTCTCAGGATTGGAATGGGAAGGAGTTGGATATCACATCTCATGTTATTGGAAGGATCTCAGGTTTGGTATTAGAAGCATTGAGACATCACATCTCATGCTATAGGAAGGGTCTCAGGATTGGAATGGGAAGGAGTTGAATATCACATCTCATGCTATAGGAAGGGTCTCAGATTTGGTATAAGCATTGAGATGTCACATCTCATGCTATAGGAAGGGTCTCAGGATTGGATTGGGAAGGAGTTGTATATGACATCTCATGTTATAGGAAGGGTCTCAGGTTTGGTATTAGAAGCATTGAGATATCACATCTCATGCTATAGGAAGGGTCTCAGGATTGGAATGGGGAGGACTTGGATGTCACATCTCATGCTATAGGGAGGGTCTCAAGTTTGATATTAGAAGCATTGAGATAACAAATCTCATGATATCGGAAGGGTCTCAGGATTGGAATGGGAAGGAGTTGGATATCACATCTCATGATAAAGGAAGGGTCTAAGGTTTGGAAGGGGAAAGATTTGGATATCACATCTCATGTTATAGGACGGGTCTCAGGTTTGGTATTAGAAGCATTGAGATATCAAGTCTCATGGCATAGGAAGGGTCTCAGAATTGGAATGGGAAGGAGTTGGATATCACATCTCAAGCTATAGGAAGAGTCTCAGGATTGGAATGGGAATGAGTTTGATATCACATCTCATGCCATAGTATGGGTCTCAGGTTTGGTAGAAGCATTGGGATATCACATCTCATGCTATTGGAAGGGTATCAGTATTGGATTTGGAAGGAGTTGGATATCCCATCTCATGCTATAGGAAGGGTCTCAGGTTGGAATGGGAAGGAGTTGGATATCACATTTCATGTTATAGGAAGGGTCTCAGGATTGGAATGGGAAGGACTTGGATATCATATCTCATGCTATAGGAAGGCTCTCAGGTTTGGAAGGGGAAGGAGTTGGATATCACATTTCATGTTAGAGGAAGGATCTCAGGTTTGGTATTAGAGGCCTTGAGATATCACATCTCATGCTATAGGAAGGGTCTCAGGATTGGAATGGGAAGGAGTTGGATATCACATCTCAAGCTTTAGGAAGGGTCTCAGGTTTGGTATAAGCATTGAGATAGCACATCTCATGCTATAGGAAGGGTCTCAGGATTGGAATGGGAAGGAGTTGGATATCACATCTCATGTTATAGGAAAGATCTCAGGTTTGGTATTAGAAGCATTGAAACATCACATCTCATGTTATAGGAAGGGTCTCGGGATTGGAATGGGAAGAAGTTGGATATCACATCTCATGCTATAGGAAGGGTCTCAGGTTTGGAAGGGGAAGGAGTTGGATATCCAATCTCATGTTATAGGACTGGTCTCAGGTTTGGTATTAGAAGCATTGAGATATCACATCGCATGCTGTAGGAAGGTTCTCAGGTTTGGTATTAGAAGCATTGAGACATCACATCTCATGCTATAGGAAGGGTCTCAGGATTGGAATGGGAAGGAGTTGGATATCACATCTCATGTTATAGGAAGGATCTCAGGTTTGGTATTAGAAGCATTGAGACATCACATCTCATGCTATAGGAAGGGTCTCAGGATTGGAATGGGAAGGAGTTGGATATCACATCTCATGCTATAGGAAGGGTCTCACATTTGGTATAAGCATTGAGATATCACATCTCATGCTATAGGAAGGGTCTCAGGATTGGATTGGGAAGGAGTTGTATATGACATCTCAGGCCATAGGAAGGGTCTCAGGATTGGTATAAGCATTGAGATATCACATCTCTGCTATCGGAAGGGTCTCAGGATTGGAATGGGAAGGAGTTGGATATCCCATCTCATGTTATAGGAAGGGTCTCAGGTTTGGTATTAGAAGCATTGAGATATCACATCTCATGCTATAGGAAGGGTCTCAGGATTGGAATGGGGAGGACTTGGATGTCACATCTCATGCTATAGGGAGGGTCTCAAGTTTGATATTAGAAGCATTGAGATAACAAATCTCATGATATCGGAAGGGTCTCAGGATTGGAATGGGAAGGAGTTGGATATCACATCTCATGTTATAGGACGGGTCTCAGGTTTGGTATTAGAAGCATTGAGATATCAAGTCTCATGGCATAGGAAGGGTCTCAGAATTGGAATGTGAAGGAGATGGATATCACATCTCAAGCTATAGGAAGAGTCTCAGGATTGGAATGGGAAGGAGTTTGATATCACATCTCATGCCATAGTATGGGTCTCAGGTTTGGTAGAAGCATTGGGATATCACATCTCATGCTATTGGAAGGGTATCAGTATTGGATTTGGAAGGAGTTGGATATCCCATCTCATGCTATAGGAAGGGTCTCAGGTTGGAATGGGAAGGAGTTGGATATCACATTTCATGTTATAGGAAGGGTCTCAGGATTGGAATGGGAAGGACTTGGATATCATATCGCATGCTATAGGAAGGCTCTCAGGTTTGGAAGGGGAAGGAGTTGGATATCACATTTCATGTTAGAGGAAGGATCTCAGGTTTGGTATTAGAGGCCTTGAGATATCACATCTCATGCTATAGGAAGGGTCTCAGGATTGGAATGGGAAGGAGTTGGATATCACATCTCAAGCTTTAGGAAGGGTCTCAGGTTTGGTATAAGCATTGAGATAGCACATCTCATGCTATAGGAAGGGTCTCAGGATTGGAATGGGAAGGAGTTGGATATCACATCTCATGTTATAGGAAGGATCTCAGGTTTGGTATTAGAAGCATTGAGACATCACATCTCATGCTATAGGAAGGGTCTCAGGATTGGAATGGGAAGGAGTTGGATATCACATCTCATGCTATAGGAAGGGTCTCAGATTTGGTATAAGCATTGAGATATCACATCTCTGCTATCGGAAGGGTCTAAGGATTGGAATGGGAAGGAGTTGGATATCCCATCTCATGCTATAGGGAGGGTCTCAATTTTGATATTAGAAGCATTGAGATAACAAATCTCATGATATCGGAAGGGTCTCAGGATTGGAATGGGAAGGAGTTGGATATCACATCTCATGATAAAGGAAGGGTCTAAGGTTTGGAAGGGGAAAGATTTGGATATCACATCTCATGTTATAGGACGGGTCTCAGGTTTGGTATTAGAAGCATTGAGATATCAAGTCTCATGGTATAGGAAGGGTCTCAGAATTGGAATGGGAAGGAGTTGGATATCACATCTCAAGCTATAGGAAGAGTCTCAGGATTGGAATGGGAAGGAGTTTGATATCACATCTCATGCCATAGTATGGTTCTCAGGTTTGATAGAAGCATTGAGATATCACATCTCATGCTATTGGAAGGGTATCAGTATTGGATTTGGAAGGAGTTGGATATCCCATCTCATGCTATAGGAAGGGTCTCAGGTTGGAATGGGAAGGAGTTGGATATCACATTTCATGTCATAGGAAGGGTCTCAGGATTGGAATGGGAAGGACTTGGATATCATATCTCATGCTATAGGAAGGCTCTCAGGTTTGGAAGGAGAAGGAGTTGGATATCACATTTCATGTTAGAGGAAGGATCTCAGGTTTGGTATTAGAGGCCTTGAGATATCACATCTCATGCTATAGGAAGGGTCTCAGGTTGGAATGGGAATATCTCACTGCTTATACCAAACCTGAGACCCTTCCTATAGCATGAGATGTGATATCCAACTCCTTCCCATTCCAATCCTGAGACCCTTCCTTTAGCATGAGATGTGATATCCAGCTCCTTCCCATTCCAATCCTGAGACCCTTCTGATAGCATAAGATGTGATATCTCAATGCTTCTAATATCAAAACTGAGACCCTCCCTATAGCATGATATGTGATATCTAAGTCCTTCCCATTCCAATCCTGAGACCCTTCCTATAGCATGAGATGTGATATCTCAATGCTTCTACCAAACCTGAGACCCTTCCTTTAGCATGAGATGTGATAACCAACTCCTTCCCATTCCAATCCTGAGACCCTTCCTATAGCATGAGATGTGATATCTCAATACTTCTAATACCAAACCTGAGATCCTTCTGATAACATGAGATATGATATCCAAATCCTTCCCCTTCCAAACCTGAGACCCTCCCTTTAGCATGAGATGTGATATCCAACTCCTTCCCATTCCAATCCTGAGAACCTTCTGATAGCATGAGATGTGATATCTCAATGCTTCTATACCAAACCTGAGATCCTTCCGATAGCATGAGATGTGATATCTCAATGCTTCTAATACCAAACCTGAGATCCTTCCTATAACATGAGATGTGATATCCAAATCCTTCCCCTTCCAAACCTGAGACCCTCCCTTTAGCATGAGATGTGATATCCAACTCCTTCCCATTCCAATCCTGAGAACCTTCTGATAGCATGAGATGTGATATCTCAATGCTTCTATACCAAACCTGAGATCCTTCCGAAAGCATGAGATGTGATATCTCAATGCTTCTAATACCAAACCTGAGATCCTACCTCTAACATGAAATGTGATATCCAACTCTTTCCCCTTCCAAACCTGAGAGCCTTCCTATAGCATGAGATGTGATATCCAAGTCCTTCTAATTCCAATCCTGAGACCCTTCCTATAACATGAGATGTGATATCCAACTCCTTCCCATTCCAACCTGAGACCCTTCCTATAGCATGAGATGGGATATCCAACTCCTTCCAAATCCAATCCTGATACCCTTCCGATAGCATGAGATGTGATATCCCAATGCTTCTACCAAACCTGAGACCCATACTATGGCATGAGATGTGATATCAAACTCCTTCCCCTTCCAAACCTTAGACACTTCCTTTATCATGAGATGTGATATCCAACTCCTTCCCATTCCATCCTTGAGACCCTTCCGATATCATGAGATGTGATATCTCAATGCTTCTAATATCAAACTTGAGACCCTCCTTATAGCATGAGATGTGATATCCAAGTCCTTCCCATTCCAATCCTGAGACCCTTCCTATAGCATGAGATGTGATATCTCAATGCTTCTAATACCAAATCTGAGACCCTTCCTATAACATGAGATGGGAATATCCAACTCCTTCCCATTCCAATCCTGAGACCCTTCCGATAGTAGAGATGTGATATCTCAATGCTTATACCAAACCTGAGATCCTTCCTATAACATGAGATGTGATATCCAACTCCTTCCCATTCCAATCCTGAGACACTTCCTATAGCATGAGATGTGATATCTCACTGCTTATACCAAACCTGAGACCCTTCCTATAGCATGAGATGTGATATCCAACTCCTTCCCATTCCAATCCTGAGACCCTTCCTATAGCATGAGATATGATATCTCAATGCTTCTAATATCAAACTTGAGACCCTCCCTATAGCATGAGATGTGATATCCAAGTCCTTCCCATTCCAATCCTGAGACCCTTCCGATAGCATGAGATGTGATGTCTCAATGCTTCTAATACCAAACCTGAGATCCTTCCTATAACATGAGATGTGATATCCAACTCCTTCCCATTCCAATCCTGAGACCCTTCCTATAGCATGAGATGTGATATCTCAATGCTTATACCAAACCTGAGACCCTTCCTATAGCATGAGATGTGATATCCAACTCCTTCCCATTCCAATCCTGAGACCCTTCCTATAGCATGAGATGTGATATCTCAATGCCTCTAATACCAAACCTGAGATCCTTCCTCTAACATGAAATGTGATATCCAACTCCTTCCCATTCCAATCCTGAGACACTTCCTATAGCATGAGATGTGATATCTAAATGCTTCTAATACCAAACTTGAGACTCTTCCTATAACATGAGATGGGATATCCAACTCCTTCCCATTCCAATCCTTAGACCCTTCCTACAGCATGCAATATGATATCTCAATGATTCTAATAACAAACCTGAGACCCGTCCTATAACATGAGATGGGATATCCAACACCTTCCCATTCCAATCCTGAGACACTTCCGATAGCAGAGATGTGATATCTCAATGCTTATACCAAACCTGAGACCCTTCCTATAACATGAGATGTGATATCCAACTCCTTCCCGTTCCAAACCTGAGACCCTTCCTATAGCATATGTGATATCCAACACATTCCCATTCCAAACATGAGACCCTTCCTATAGCAGGAATGTAATATCCAACTCCTTCCCATTTCAATCCTGAGACCATTCCTATAGCATGAGATGTGATATCTCAATGCTTCTAATACCAAACCTGAGATCCTTCCTATGACATGAGATGTGATATCCAATTCCTCCCCATTCCAAACCTGAGAACCTTCCTACAGCATGCGATGTGATATCTCAATGCTTCTAATACCAAACCTGAGACCAGTCCTATAACATGAGATTGGATATCCAACTCCTTCCCCTTCCAAACCTGAGACCCTTCCTATAGCATGAGATGTGATATCCAACTTCTTCCCATTCCAATCCTGAGACCCTTCCTATAACATGAGATGTGATGTCTCAATGCTTCTAATACCAAACCTGAGATCTTTCCTATAACATGAGATGTGATATCCAACTCCTTCCCATTCCAATCCTGAGACCCTTCCTATAGCATGAGATGTGCTATCTCAATGCTTATACCAAACCTGAGACCCTTCCTAAAGCTTGAGATGTGATATCCAACTCCTTCCCATTCCAATCCTGAGACCCTTCCTATAACATGAAATGTGACATCCAACTCCTTCCCATTCCAACCTGAGACCCTTCCTATAGCATGAGATGTGATATCTCAAGGCCTCTAATACCAAACCTGAGATCCTTCCTCTAACATGAAATGTGATATCCAACTCCTTCTCCTTCCAAACCTGAGAGCCTTCCTATAGCATGAGATATGATATACAAGTCCTTCCCATTCCAATCCTGAGACCCTTCCTATAACATGAAATGTGATATCCAACTCCTTCCCATTCCAACCTGAGACCCTTCCTATAGCATGAGATGGGATATCCAACTCCTTCCAAATCCAATACTGATACCCTTCCAATAGCATGAGATGTGATATCCCAATGCTTCTATCAAACCTGAGAACCATACTATGGCATGAGATGTGATATCAAACTCCTTCCCATTCCAATCCTGAGACTCTTCCTATAGCTTGCGATGTGATATCCAACTCCTTCCCATTCCAATTCTGAGACCCTTCCTATACCATGAGACTTGATATCTCAATGCTTCTAATACCAAACCTGAGACCCGTCCTATAACATGAGATGTGATATCCAAATCTTTCCCCTTCCAAACCTTAGACCCTTCCTTTATCATGAGATGTGATATCCAACTCCTTCCCATTCCAATCCTGAGACCCTTCCGATATCATGAGATTTGTTATCTCAATGCTTCTAATATCAAAATTCAGACCCTCCCTATAGCATGAGATGGGATATCCAACTCCTTCCCATTCCAATCCTGAGACCCTTCCGATAGCAGAGATGTGATATCTCAATGCTTATACCAAATCTGAGACCCTTCCTATAGCATGAGATGTGATATCCAACTCCTTCCCATTCCAATCCTGAGACCCTTCCTATAGCATGAGATGTGATGTCTCAATGCTTCTAATACCAAACCTGAGATCCTTCCTATAACATGAGATGTGATATCCAACTCCTTCCCATTCCAATCCTGAGACCCTTCCTATAGCATGAGATGTGCTATCTCAATGCTTATACCAAACCTGAGACCCTTCCTAAAGCTTGAGATGTGATATCCAACTCCTTCCCATTCCAATCCTGAGACCCTTCCTATAGCATGAGATGTGATATCTCAAGGCCTCTAATACCAAACCTGAGATCCTTCCTCTAACATGAAATGTGATATCCAACTCCTTCCCCTTCCAAACCTGAGAGCCTTCCTATAGCATGAGATATGATATCCAAGTCCTTCCCATTCCAATCCTGAGACCCTTCCTATAACATGAAATGTGATATCCAACTCCTTCCCATTCCAACCTGAGACCCTTCCTATAACATGAAATGTGATATCCAACTCCTTCCAAATCCAATACTGATACCCTTCCAATAGCATGAAATGTGATATCCCAATGCTTCTACCAAACCTGAGACCCATACTATGGCATGAGAGGTGATATCAAACTCCTTCCCATTCCAATCCTGAGACTCTTCCTATAGCTTGAGATGTGATATCCAACTCCTTCACGTTCCAATTCTGAGACCCTTCCTATGCCATGAGACTTGATATCTCAATGCTTCTAATACCAAACCTGAGACCCGTCCTATAACATGAGATGTGATATCCAAATCTTTCCCCTTCCAAACCTTAGACTCTTCCTTTATCATGAGATGTGATATCCAACTCCTTCCCATTCCAATCCTGAGACCCTTCCGATATCATGAGATTTGTTATCTCAATGCTTCTAATATCAAACTTGAGACACTCCCTATAGCATGAGATATGACATCCAAGTCCTCCCCATTCCAATCCTGAGACCCTTCCTATAGCATGAGATGTGATATCTCAATGCTTCTAATACCAAACCTGAGACCCTTCCTATAACATGAGATGGGATATCCAACTCCTTCCCATTCCAATCCTGAGACCCTTCCGATAGCAGAGATGTGATATCTCAATGCTTATACCAATCCTGAGACCCTTCCTATGGCCTGAGATGTCATATACAACTCCTTCCCAATCCAATCCTGAGACCCTTCCTATAGCATGAGATGTGATATCTCAATGCTTATACCAAATGTGAGACCCTTCCTATAGCATGAGATGTGATATCCAACTCCTTCCCATTCCAATCCTGAGACCCTTCCTATAGCATGAGATGTGATGTCTCAATGCTTCTAATACCAAACCTGAGAACCTTCCTACAGCATGCGATGTGATATCTCAATGCTTCTAATACCAAACCTGAGACCAGTCCTATAACATGAGATTGGATATCCAACTCCTTCCCCTTCCAAACCTGAGACCCTTCCTATAGCATGAGATGTGATATCCAACTTCTTCCCATTCCAATCCTGAGACCCTTCCTATAACATGAGATGTGATGTCTCAATGCTTCTAATACCAAACCTGAGATCTTTCCTATAACATGAGATGTGATATCCAACTCCTTCCCATTCCAATCCTGAGACCCTTCCTATAGCATGAGATGTGCTATCGCAATGCTTATACCAAACCTGAGACCCTTCCTAAAGCTTGAGATGTGATATCCAACTCCTTCCCATTCCAATCCTGACACCCTTCCTATAGCATGAGATGTGATATCTCAAGGCCTCTAATACCAAACCTGAGATCCTTCCTCTAACATGAAATGTGATATCCAACTCCTTCCCCTTCCAAACCTGAGAGCCTTCCTATAGCATGAGATATGATATCCAAGTCCTTCCCATTCCAATCCTGAGACCCTTCCTATAACATGAAATGTGATATCCAACTCCTTCCCATTCCAACCTGAGACCCTTCCTATAGCATGAGATGGGATATCCAACTCCTTCGAAATCCAATACTGATACCCTTCCAATAGCATGAATTGTGATATCCCAATGCTTCTACCAAACCTGAGACCCATACTATGGCATGAGATGTGATATCAAACTCATTCCCATTCCAATCCTGAGACTCTTCCTATAGCTTGAGATGTGATATCCAACTCCTTCCCATTCCAATTCTGAGACCCTTCCTATGCCATGAGACTTGATATCTCAATGCTTCTAATACCAAACCTGAGACCCGTCCTATAACATGAGATGTGATATCCAAATCTTTCCCCTTCCAAACCTTAGACCCTTCCTTTATCATGAGATGTGATATCCAACTCCTTCCCATTCCAATCCTGAGACCCTTCCGATATCATGAGATTTGTTATCTCAATGCTTCTAATATCAAACTTGAGACCCTCCCTATAGCATGAGATGTGACATCCAAGTCCTCCCCATTCCAATCCTGAGACCCTTCCTATAGCATGAGATGTGATATCTCAATGCTTCTAATACCAAACCTGAGACCCTTCCTATAACATGAGATTGGATATCCAACTCCTTCCCATTCCAATCCTGAGACCCTTCCGATAGCAGAGATGTGATATCTCAATGCTTATACCAATCCTGAGACCCTCCCTATGGCCTGAGATGTCATATACAACTCCTTCCCAATCCAATCCTGAGACCCTTCCTATAGCATGAGATGTGATATCTCAATGCTTATACCAAATGTGAGACCCTTCCTATAGTATGAGATGTGATATCCAACTCCTTCCCATTCCAATCCTGAGACCCTTCCTATAGCATGAGATGTGATGTCTCAATGCTTCTAATACCAAACCTGAGATCCTTCCTATAACATGAGATGTGATATCCAACTCCTTCCCATTCCAATCCTGAGACCCTTCCTATAGCATGAGATGTGATGTCTCAATGCTTCTAATACCAAACCTGAGAACCTTCCTACAGCATGCGATGTGATATCTCAATGCTTCTAATACCAAACCTGAGACCAGTCCTATAACATGAGATTGGATATCCAACTCCTTCCCCTTCCAAACCTGAGACCCTTCCTATAGCATGAGATGTGATATCCAACTTCTTCCCATTCCAATCCTGAGACCCTTCCTATAACATGAGATGTGATGTCTCAATGCTTCTAATACCAAACCTGAGATCTTTCCTATAACATGAGATGTGATATCCAACTCCTTCCCATTCCAATCCTGAGACCCTTCCTATAGCATGAGATGTGCTATCGCAATGCTTATACCAAACCTGAGACCCTTCCTAAAGCTTGAGATGTGATATCCAACTCCTTCCCATTCCAATCCTGACACCCTTCCTATAGCATGAGATGTGATATCTCAAGGCCTCTAATACCAAACCTGAGATCCTTCCTCTAACATGAAATGTGATATCCAACTCCTTCCCCTTCCAAACCTGAGAGCCTTCCTATAGCATGAGATATGATATCCAAGTCCTTCCCATTCCAATCCTGAGACCCTTCCTATAACATGAAATGTGATATCCAACTCCTTCCCATTCCAACCTGAGACCCTTCCTATAGCATGAGATGGGATATCCAACTCCTTCGAAATCCAATACTGATACCCTTCCAATAGCATGAATTGTGATATCCCAATGCTTCTACCAAACCTGAGACCCATACTATGGCATGAGATGTGATATCAAACTCATTCCCATTCCAATCCTGAGACTCTTCCTATAGCTTGAGATGTGATATCCAACTCCTTCCCATTCCAATTCTGAGACCCTTCCTATGCCATGAGACTTGATATCTCAATGCTTCTAATACCAAACCTGAGACCCGTCCTATAACATGAGATGTGATATCCAAATCTTTCCCCTTCCAAACCTTAGACCCTTCCTTTATCATGAGATGTGATATCCAACTCCTTCCCATTCCAATCCTGAGACCCTTCCGATATCATGAGATTTGTTATCTCAATGCTTCTAATATCAAACTTGAGACCCTCCCTATAGCATGAGATGTGACATCCAAGTCCTCCCCATTCCAATCCTGAGACCCTTCCTATAGCATGAGATGTGATATCTCAATGCTTCTAATACCAAACCTGAGACCCTTCCTATAACATGAGATTGGATATCCAACTCCTTCCCATTCCAATCCTGAGACCCTTCCGATAGCAGAGATGTGATATCTCAATGCTTATACCAATCCTGAGACCCTCCCTATGGCCTGAGATGTCATATACAACTCCTTCCCAATCCAATCCTGAGACCCTTCCTATAGCATGAGATGTGATATCTCAATGCTTATACCAAATGTGAGACCCTTCCTATAGTATGAGATGTGATATCCAACTCCTTCCCATTCCAATCCTGAGACCCTTCCTATAGCATGAGATGTGATGTCTCAATGCTTCTAATACCAAACCTGAGATCCTTCCTATAACATGAGATGTGATATCCAACTCCTTCCCATTCCAATCCTGAGACCCTTCCTATAGCATGAGATGTGATGTCTCAATGCTTCTAATACCAAACCTGAGAACCTTCCTACAGCATGCGATGTGATATCTCAATGCTTCTAATACCAAACCTGAGACCAGTCCTATAACATGAGATTGGATATCCAACTCCTTCCCCTTCCAAACCTGAGACCCTTCCTATAGCATGAGATGTGATATCCAACTTCTTCCCATTCCAATCCTGAGACCCTTCCTATAACATGAGATGTGATGTCTCAATGCTTCTAATACCAAACCTGAGATCTTTCCTATAATATGAGATGTGATATCCAACTCCTTCCCATTCCAATCCTGAGACCCTTCCTATAGCATGAGATGTGCTATCTCAATGCTTATACCAAACCTGAGACCCTTCCTAAAGCTTGAGATGTGATATCCAACTCCTTCCCATTCCAATCCTGAGACCCTTCCTATAGCATGAGATGTGATATCTCAAGGCCTCTAATACCAAACCTGAGATCCTTCCTCTAACATGAAATGTGATATCCAACTCCTTCCCCTTCCAAACCTGAGAGCCTTCCTATAGCATGAGATATGATATCCAAGTCCTTCCCATTCCAATCCTGAGACCCTTCCTATAACATGAAATGTGATATCCAACTCCTTCCCATTCCAACCTGAGACCCTTCCTATAGCATGAGATGGGATATCCAACTCCTTCCAAATCCAATACAGATACCCTTCCAATAGCATGAGATGTGATATCCCAATGCTTCTACCAAACCTGAGACCCATACTATGGCATGAGATGTGATATCAAACTCATTCCCATTCCAATCCTGAGACTCTTCCTATAGCTTGAGATGTGATATCCAACTCCTTCCCATTCCAATTCTGAGACCCTTCCTATGCCATGAGACTTGATATCTCAATGCTTCTAATACCAAACCTGAGACCCGTCCTATAACATGAGATGTGATATCCAAATCTTTCCCCTTCCAAACCTTAGACCCTTCCTTTATCATGAGATGTGATATCCAACTCCTTCCCATTCCAATCCTGAGACCCTTCCGATATCATGAGATTTGTTATCTCAATGCTTCTAATATCAAACTTGAGACCCTCCCTATAGCATGAGATGTGACATCCAAGTCCTCCCCATTCCAATCCTGAGACCCTTCCTATAGCATGAGATGTGATATCTCAATGCTTCTAATACCAAACCTGAGACCCTTCCTATAACATGAGATGTCATATACAACTCCTTCCCAATCCAATCCTGAGACCCTTCCTATAGCATGAGATGTGATATCTCAATGCTTATACCAAATCTGAGACCCTTCCTATAGCATGAGATGTGATATTCAACTCCTTCCCATTCCAATCCTGAGACCCTTCCTATAGCATGAGATGTGATGTCTCAATGCTTCTAATACCAAACCTGAGATCCTTCCAATAACATGAGATGTGATATCCAACTCCTTCCCATTCCAATCCTGAGACCCTTATGATAGCATGAGATGTGATATCTCAATGCCTCTAATACCAAACCTGAGATACTTCCGATAGCATGAGATGTGATATCTCAATGCTTCTAATACCAAACCTGAGATCCTTCCTATAACATGAGATGTGATTTCCAAATCCTTCCCCTTCCAAACCTGAGACCCTCCATTTAGCATGAGATGTGATATACAACTCCTTCCCATTCCAATCCTGAGACCCTTCTGATAGCATGAGATGTGATATCTCAATGCCTCTAATACCAAACCTGAGATCCTATCTCTAACATGAAATGTGATATCCATCTCCTTCCCTTTCCAAACCTGAGGCCCTGCCTATAGCATGAGATGTGATATCCAAGTCCTTCCCATTCCAATCCTGAGACCCTTCCTATAGCATGTGATGTGATATCTCAATGCTTATACCAAACCTGAGACCCTTCCTATGGCATGAGATGTCATATACAACTCCTCCCCGTTCCAATCCTGAGACCCTTCCTATAGCATGAGATGTGATATCTCAATGCTTATACCAAACCTGAGACCTTTCCTATAGCATGAGATGTGATATCCAACTTCTTCCCATTCCAATCCTGAGACCCTTCCTATAACATGAGATGTGATGTCTCAATGCTTCTAATACCAAACCTGAGATATTTCCTATAACATGAGATGTAATATCCAACTCCTTCCCATTCCAATCCTGAGACCCTTCCTATAGCATGAGATGTGATATCTCAATGCTTATACCAAACCTGAGACCCTTCCTATAGCTTGAGATGTGATATCCAACTCCTTCCCATTCCAATCCTGAGACCCTTCCTATAGCTTGAGATGTGATATCCAACTCCTTCCCCTTCCAAACCTGAGAGCCTTCCTATAGCATGAGATATGATATCCAAGTCCTTCCCATTCCAATCCTGAGACCCTTCCTATAACATGAAATGTGATATCCAACTCCTTCCCATTCCAACCTGAGACCCTTCCTATAGCATGAGATGGGATATCCAACTTCTTCCAAATCCAATACTGATACCCTTCCGATAGCATGAGATGTGATATCCCAATGCTTCTACCAAACCTGAGACCCATACTATGGCATGAGATGTGATATCATACTCCTTCCCATTCCAATCCTGAGGACCTTCCCATAGCTTGAGGTGTGATATCCAACTCCTTCCCATTCCAATTCTGAGACCCTTCTTATACCATGAGACTTGATATCTCAATGCTTCTAATACCAAAACTGAGACCCGTCCTATAACATGAGATGTGATATCCAAATCCTTCCCCTTCCAAACCTTAGACCCTTCCTTTATCATGAGATGTGATATCCAACTCCTTCCCATTCCAATCCTGAGACCCTTCCGATATCATGAGATTTGTTATCTCAATGCTTCTAATATCAAACTTGAGACCCTCCCTATAGCATGAGATGTGACATCCAAGTCCTTCCCATTCCAATCCTGAGACCCTTCCTATAGCATGAGATGTGATATCTCTATGCTTCTAATACCAAACCTGAGACCATTCCTATAACATGAGATGGGATATCCAACTCCTTCCCATTCCAATCCTGAGACCCTTCCGATAGCAGAGATGTGATATCTCAATGCTTATACCAAACCTGAGACCCTTCCTATGGCCTGAGATGTCATATACAACTCCTTCCCATTCCAATCCTGAGACCCTTTCTTTAGCATGAGATGTGATATCTCAATGCTTATACCAAATCTGAGACCCTTCCTATAGCATGAGATGTGATATCCAATTCCTTCCCATTCCAATCCTGAGACCCTTCCTATAGCATGAGATGTGATATCTCAATGCTTATACCAAACCTGAGAGCCTACCTATAGCATGAGATGTGATATCCAAGTCCATCCCATTCCAATCCTTAGACCCTTCCTACAGCATGCGATGTGATATCTCAATGATTCTAATACCAAACCAGAGACTCTTCCTATAACATGAGATGGGATATCCAACTCCTTCCCGTTCCAAACCTGAGACACTAACTATAGCATATGTGATATCCAACTGCTTCCCATTCCAAACATGAGACCCTTCCTATAGCAAGAAAGTAATATCCAACTCCTACCCATTCCAATCCTGAGACCCTTCCTATAGCAAGAGATGTGATATCCAAATCCTTCCCATTCCAATCCTGAGACCCTTCCTATAACATGAGATGTGATATCCAACTCCTTCCCATTCAAATCCTGAGACCCTTCCTATAGCATGAGAAGGGATATCCAACTCCTTCCCAATCCAATCCTGAGACCCTTTCGATAGCAGAAACGTGATATCTCAATGCTTCTACCAAACCTGAGACCCTTCCTTTAGCATAAGATGTGATATCCAAATCCTTCACATTCCAATCCTGAGACCCTTCCTATAGCATGAGATGTGATATCTCAATGCTTCTAATACCAAACCTGAGATTCTTCCTATAACATGAGATGTGATATCCAATTCCTTCCCATTCCAAACCTGAGACCCTTCCTATTGGATGAGATGTGATATCCAACTCCTTCCCATTCCAACCCTGAGACCCTTCCTATAGCATGAGATGTGATGTCTCAATGCATCTAATACCAAACCTGAGATCCTTCCTATAACATGAGATGTGATATCCAACTCCTTCCATTCCAATCCTGAGACCCGTCCTATAGCATGAGATGTGATATCTCAATGCTTATACCAAACCTGAGACCCTTCCTATAGCATGAGATGTGATATCCAACTCCTTCCATTCCAATCCTGAGACCCGTCCTATAGCTTGAGATGTGATATTTCAATGCTTCTAATACCAAACCTGAGATCCTTCCTCTAACATGAAATGTGATATCCAACTCCTTCCCTTTCCAAACCTGAGACCCTTCCTTTAGCATGAGATGTGATATCTCAATGCTTATACCAAATCTGAGACCCTTCCTATAGCATGAGATGTGATATCCAAATCCTTCCCATTCCAATCCTGAGACCCTTCCTATAGCATGAGATGTGATATCTCAATGCTTATACCAAACCTGAGAGCCTACCTATTGGAATGGGAAGGAGTTGGATATCACATCTCATGTTATAGGAAGGGTCTCAGGTTTGGTATAAGCATTGAGATATCACATCTCTGCTATCGGAAGTGTCTCAGGATTGGAATGGGAAGGAGTTGGATATCCCATCTCATGTTATAGGACGGGTCTCAGGTTTGTTATTAGAATCATTGAGATATCATATTGCATGCTGTAGGAAGGGTCTAAGGGTTGGAATGGGAAGGACTTGGATATCACATCTCATGCTATAGATAGGCTCCTAGGTTTGGAAAGGGAAGGAGTTGGATATCACATTTCATGTTAGAGGAAGGATCTCAGGTTTGGTATTAGAAGCATAGAGATATCACATCTCATGCTATAGGAAGGGTCTCAGGATTGGAATGGGAAGGACTTGGATGTCACATCTCATGCTATAGGGAGGGTCTCAAGTTTGATATTAGAAGCATTGAGATAACAAATCTCATGATATCGGAAGGGTCTCAGGATTGGAATGGGAAGGAGTTGGATATCACATCTCATGATAAAGGAAGGGTCTAAGGTTTGGAAGGGGAAGGATTTGGATATCACATCTCATGTTATAGGACGGGTCTCAGTTTTGGTATTAGAAGCATTGAGATATCAAGTCTCATGGTATAAGAAGGGTCTCAGAATTGGAATGGGAAGGAGTTGGATATCACACCTCAAGCTATAGGAAGGGTCTCAGGATTGGAATGGGAAGGAGTTTGATATCACATCTCATGCCATAGTATGGGTCTCAGGTTTGGTAGAAGCATTGGGATATCACATCTCATGCTATCCGAAGGGTATCAGTATTGGATTTGGAAGAAGTTGGATATCCCATCTCTTGCTATAGGAAGGGTCTCAGGTTGGAATGGGAAGGAGTTGGATATCACATTTCATTTTATAGGAAGGGTCTCAGGATTGGAATGGGAAGGACTTGGATATCATATCTCATGCTATAGGAAGGCTCTCAGGTTTGGAAGGGGAAGGAGTTGGATATCACATCTCAAGCTGTAGGAAGGGTCTCAGGATTGGAATGGGAAGGAGTTGGATATCACATCTCAAGCTATAGGAAGGGTCTCAGGTTTGGTATAAGCATTGAGATATCACATCTCATGCTATAGGAAGGGTCTCAGGATTGGAATGGGAAGGAGTTGGATATCACATCTCATGTTATAGGAAATATCTCAGGTTTGGTATTAGAAGCATTGAGACATCACATCTCATGTTATAGGAAGGGTCTCAGGATTGGAATGGGAAGAAGTTGGATATCACATCTCATGCTATAGGAAAGGTCTCAGGTTTGGTATAAGCATTGAGATATCACATCTCATGCTATAGGAAGGGTCTCAGGATTGGAATGGGAAGGACTTGGATATCACATCTCATGCTATAGGCAGGGCCTCAGGTTTGGAAAGGGAAGGAGATGGATATCACATTTCATGTTAGAGATAGGATCTCAGGTTTGGTATTAGAGGCATTGAGATATCACATCTCATGCTATCAGAAGGGTCTCAGGATTGGAATGGGAAGGAGTTGTATATCACATCTCATGCTAAATGGAGGGTCTCAGGTTTGGAAGGTGAAGTATTTGGAAATCACATCTCATGTTATAGGAAGGATCTCAGGTTTGGTATTAGAAGCATTGAGATATCATCTCATGCTATCGGAAGTAACTCGGGTTTGGTATTAGAGGCATTGAGATATCACATCTCATGCTATCATAAGGGTCTCAGGATTGGAATGGGAAGGAGTTGGATATCACATCTCATGTTATTGGAAGGATCTCAGGTTTGGTATTAGAAGCATTGAGACATCACATCTCATGCTATAGGAAGGGTCTCAGGATTGGAATGGGAAGGAGTTGAATATCACATCTCATGCTATAGGAAGGGTCTCAGATTTGGTATAAGCATTGAGATATCACATCTCATGCTATAGGAAGGGTCTCAGGATTGGATTGGGAAGGAGTTGTATATGACATCTCATGTTATAGGAAGGGTCTCAGGTTTGGTATTAGAAGCATTGAGATATCACATCTCATGCTATAGGAAGGGTCTCAGGATTGGAATGGGGAGGACTTGGATGTCACATCTCATGCTATAGGGAGGGTCTCAAGTTTGATATTAGAAGCATTGAGATAACAAATCTCATGATATCGGAAGGGTCTCAGGATTGGAATGGGAAGGAGTTGGATATCACATCTCATGTTATAGGACGGGTCTCAGGTTTGGTATTAGAAGCATTGAGATATCAAGTCTCATGGCATAGGAAGGGTCTCAGAATTGGAATGGGAAGGAGTTGGATATCACATCTCAAGCTATAGGAAGAGTCTCAGGATTGGAATGGGAATGAGTTTGATATCACATCTCATGCCATAGTATGGGTCTCAGGTTTGGTAGAAGCATTGGGATATCACATCTCATGCTATTGGAAGGGTATCAGTATTGGATTTGGAAGGAGTTGGATATCCCATCTCATGCTATAGGAAGGGTCTCAGGTTGGAATGGGAAGGAGTTGGATATCACATTTCATGTTATAGGAAGGGTCTCAGGATTGGAATGGGAAGGAGTTGGATATCACATTTCATGTTAGAGGAAGGATCTCAGGTTTGGTATTAGAGGCCTTGAGATATCACATCTCATGCTATAGGAAGGGTCTCAGGATTGGAATGGGAAGGAGTTGGATATCACATCTCAAGCTTTAGGAAGGGTCTCAGGTTTGGTATTAGAAGCATTGAGATAGCACATCTCATGCTATAGGAAGGGTCTCAGGATTGGATTGGGAAGGAGTTGTATATGACATCTCAGGCCATAGGAAGGGTCTCAGGATTGGTATAAGCATTGAGATATCACATCTCTGCTATCGGAAGGGTCTCAGGATTGGAATGGGAAGGAGTTGGATATCCCATCTCATGTTATAGGAAGGGTCTCAGGTTTGGTATTAGAAGCATTGAGATATCACATCTCATGCTATAGGAAGGGTCTCAGGATTGGAATGGGGAGGACTTGGATGTCACATCTCATGCTATAGGGAGTGTCTCAAGTTTGATATTAGAAGCATTGAGATAACAAATCTCATGATATCGGAAGGGTCTCAGGATTGGAATGGGAAGGAGTTGGATATCACATCTCATGATAAAGGAAGGGTCTAAGGTTTGGAAGGGGAAAGATTTGGATATCACATCTCATGTTATAGGACGGGTCTCAGGTTTGGTATTAGAAGCATTGAGATATCAAGTCTCATGGCATAGGAAGGGTCTCAGAATTGGAATGTGAAGGAGTTGGATATCACATCTCAAGCTATAGGAAGAGTCTCAGGATTGGAATGGGAAGGAGTTTGATATCACCTCTCATGCCATAGTATGGGTCTCAGGTTTGGTAGAAGCATTGGGATATCACATTTCATGCTATTGGAAGGGTATCAGTATTGGATTTGGAAGGAGTTGGATATCACATTTCATGTTATAGGAAGGGTCTCAGGATTGGAATGGGAAGGACTTGGATATCATATCTCATGCTATAGGAAGGCTCTCAGGTTTGGAAGGGGAAGGAGTTGGATATCACATTTCATGTTAGAGGAAGGATCTCAGGTTTGGTATTAGAGGCCTTGAGATATCACATCTCATGCTATAGGAAGGGTCTCAGGATTGGAATGGGAAGGAGTTGGATATCACATCTCAAGCTTTAGGAAGGGTCTCAGGTTTGGTATAAGCATTGAGATAGCACATCTCATGCTATAGGAAGGGTCTCAGGATTGGAATGGGAAGGAGTTGGATATCACATCTCATGTTATAGGAAGGATCTCAGGTTTGGTATTAGAAGCATTGAGACATCACATCTCATGCTATAGGAAGGGTCTCAGGATTGGAATGGGAAGGAGTTGGATATCACATCTCATGCTATAGGAAGGGTCTCAGATTTGGTATAAGCATTGAGATATCACATCTCTGCTATCGGAAGGGTCTCAGGATTGGAATGGGAAGGAGTTGGATATCCCATCTCATGCTATAGGGAGGGTCTCAATTTTGATATTAGAAGCATTGAGATAACAAATCTCATGATATCGGAAGGGTCTCAGGATTGGAATGGGAAGGAGCTGGATATCACATCTCATGATAAAGGAAGGGTCTAAGGTTTGGAAGGGGAAAGATTTGGATATCACATCTCATGTTATAGGACGGGTCTCAGGTTTGGTATTAGAAGCATTGAGATATCAAGTCTCATGGTATAGGAAGGGTCTCAGAATTGGAATGGGAAGGAGTTGGATATCACATCTCAAGCTATAGGAAGAGTCTCAGGATTGGAATGGGAAGGAGTTTGATATCACATCTCATGCCATAGTATGGTTCTCAGGTTTGATAGAAGCATTGGGATATCACATCTCATGCTATTGGAAGGGTATCAGTATTGGATTTGGAAGGAGTTGGATATCCCATCTCATGCTATAGGAAGGGTCTCAGGTTGGAATGGGAAGGAGTTGGATATCACATTTCATGTTATAGGAAGGGTCTCAGGATTGGAATGGGAAGGACTTGGATATCATATCTCATGCTATAGGAAGGCTCTCAGGTTTGGAAGGAGAAGGAGTTGGATATCACATTTCATGTTAGAGGAAGGATCTCAGGTTTGGTATTAGAGGCCTTGAGATATCACATCTCATGCTATAGGAAGGGTCTCAGGTTGGAATGGGAAGGAGTTGGATATCACATTTCATGTTATAGGAAGGGTCTCAGGATTGGAATGGGAAGGAGTTGGATATCACATCTCAAGCTTTAGGAAGGGTCTCAGGTTTGGTATAAGCATTGAGATAGCACATCTCATGCTATAGGAAGGGTCTCAGGATTGGAATGGGAAGGAGTTGGATATCACATCTCATGTTATAGGAAAGATCTCAGGTTTGGTATTAGAAGCATTGAGACATCACATCTCATGTTATAGGAAGGGTCTCAGGATTGGAATGGGAAGAAGTTGGATATCACATCTCATGCTATAGGAAGGGTCTCAGGTTTGGAAGGGGAAGGAGTTGGATATCCAATCTCATGTTATAGGACTGGTCTCAGGTTTGGTATTAGAAGCATTGAGATATCACATCGCATGCTGTAGGAAGGTTCTCAGGTTTGGAATGGGGAGGAATTGGATATCACATCTCATGTCATAGGAAGGATCTCAGGTTTGGTATTAGAAGCATTGAGATATCACATCTCATGCTATAGGAATGGTCTCAGGATTGGAATGGGAAGGAGTTGGATATTACATTCCTGCTATAGGAAGGGTCTCATGTTTGGAATGGGAATGTGTTGGATATCACATATGCTATAGGAAGGGTCTCAGGTTTGGAACGGGAAGGAGTTGGATATCACATCTCATGTTATAGGAAGGGTCTCAGGTTTGGTATAAGCATTGAGATATCACATCTCTGCTATCGGAAGTGTCTCAGGATTGGAATGGGAAGGTGTTGGATATCCCATCTCATGTTATAGGACGGGTCTCAGGTTTGTTATTAGAATCATTGAGATATCATATTGCATGCTGTAGGAAGGGTCTAAGGATTGGAATGGGAAGGAGTTGGATATCCCATCTCAAGTTATAGGAAGAGTCTCAAGTTTGGTATTAGAAGCATTTAGATATCACATCTCATGCTATAGGAAGTGACTCAGGATTGGAATGGGGAGGAGTTGGATATCACATTTCATGTTAGAGGAAGGATCTCAGGTTTGGTATTAGAGGCATTGAGATATCACATCTCATGCTATAGGAAGGGTCTCAGGATTGGAATGGGAAGGAGTTGGATATCACATCTCATGCTATAGGAAGGGTCTCAGGTTTGGTATAAGCATTGAGATATCACATCTCATGCTATAGGAAGGGTCTCAGGATTGGAATGGGAAGGAGTTGGATATCACATCTCATGCTATAGGAAGGATCTCAGGTTTGATATTAGAAGCATTGAGACATCACATCTCATGCTATCGGAAGGGTCTCAGGATTGGAATGGGAAGGACTTGGATATCACATCTCATGCTATAGGGAGGGTCTCAAGTTTGATATTAGAAGCATTGAGATATCATATCTCATGCTATAGGAAGGGTCTCAGGATTGGAATGGGAAGGAGTTGGATATCACATCACATGCTATAGGAAGGGTCTCAGGTTTGGTATAAGCAGTGAGATATCACATCTCATGCTATAGGAAGTGTCTCAGGATTGGAATGGGAAGGAGTTGGATATCACATCTCATGTTATAGGAAGGATCTCAGGTTTGGTATAAGCATTGAGATATCACATCTCTACTATCGGAAGGGTCTCAGGATTGGAATGGGAAGGAGTTGGATATTCCCATCTCATGTTATAGGAAGGGTCTCAGGTTTGGTATTAGAAGCATTGAGATATCACATCTCATGCTATAGGAAGGGTCTCAGGATTGGAATGGGAAGGACTTGGATATCACATCTCATGCTATAAGGAGGGTCTCAAGTTTGATATTAGAAGCATTGAGATATCACATCTCATGATATCGGAAGGGTCTCAAGGATGGAATGGGAAGGAGTTGGATATCACATCTCATGATAAAGGAAGTGTCTAAGGTTTGGAAGGGGAAGGAGTTTGATATCACATCTCATGCCATAGTATGGGTCTCAGGTTTGGTAGAAGCATTGGGATATCACATCTCATGCTATCGGAAGGGTATCAGGATTGGATTTGGAAGGAGTTGGATATCCCATCTCATGCTATAGGAAGGGTCTCAGGTTGGAATGGGAAGGAGTTGGATATCACATCTCATGTTATAGGAAGGGTCTCAGGATTGGAATTAGAAGGACTTGGATATCACATCTCATGCTATAGGAAGGCTCTCAGGTTTGGAAGGGGAAAGAGTTGGATATCACATTTCATGTTAGAGGTAGGATCTCAGGTTTGGTATTAGAAGCATTGAGATATCACATCTCATGCTATCGGAAGGATCTCAGGTTTGGTATAGAAGCATTGAGATATCACATCTCATGCTATCAGAAGGTTCTCAGGATTGGAATGGGAAGGAGTTGGATATCACATCTCATGCTAAAGGGAGGGTCTCAGGTTTGGAAGGGGAAGGATTTGGATATCACATCTCATGTTATAGGAAGGATCTCAGGTTTGGTATTAGAAGCATTGAGATATCACATCTCATGCTATCGGAAGGATCTCAGGTTTGGTATAGAAGCATTGAGATATCACATCTCATGCTATCAGAAGGTTCTCAGGATTGGAATGGGAAGGAGTTGGATATCACATCTCATGCTAAAGGGAGGGTCTCAGGTTTGGAAGGGGAAGGATTTGGATATCATATCTCATGTTATCAGAAGGATCTCAGGTTTGGTATTAGAAGTATTGAGATATCACATCTCATGCTATAGGAAGGGTCTCAGGATTGGAATGGGAAGGAGTTGGTTATCACATCTCATGCTAAAGGAAGGGTCTCAGGTTTGGTAGAAGCATTGAGATATCACATCTCATGCTATAGGAAGGGTCTCAGGATTGGAATGGGAAGGACTTAGATATCACATATCATGCTATAGGGAGGGTCTCAGTTTTGATATTAGAAGCATTGAGATATCACATCTCATGCTATCAGAAGGGTCTCAGGATTGGAATGGGAAGGAGCTGGATATCACATCTCATGCTAAAGGAAGGGTCTCAGGATTGGAATGGGAAGGAGTTGGATATCACATCTCATGCTATAGGAAGGGTCTCAGGTTTGGTATAAGCAGTGAGATATTCCCATTCCAACCTGAGACCCTTCCTATAGCATGAGATGTGATATCTCAAGGCCTCTAATACCAAACCTGAGATCCTTCCTCTAACATGAAATGTGATATCCAACTCCTTCTCCTTCCAAACCTGAGAGCCTTCCTATAGCATGAGATATGATATCCAAGTCCTTCCCATTCCAATCCTGAGACCCTTCCTATAACATGAAATGTGATATCCAACTCCTTCCCATTCCAACCTGAGACCCTTCCTATAGCATGAGATGGGATATCCAACTCCTTCCAAATCCAATACTGATACCCTTCCAATAGCATGAGATGTGATATCCCAATGCTTCTATCAAACCTGAGAACCATACTATGGCATGAGATGTGATATCAAACTCCTTCCCATTCCAATCCTGAGACTCTTCCTATAGCTTGAGATGTGATATCCAACTCCTTCACATTCCAATTCTGAGACCCTTCCTATGCCATGAGACTCGATATCTCAATGCTTCTAATACCAAACCTGAGACCCGTCCTATAACATGAGATGTGATATCCAAATCTTTCCCCTTCCAAACCTTAGACCCTTCCTTTATCATGAGATGTGATATCCAACTCCTTCCCATTCCAATCCTGAGACCCTTCCGATATCATGAGATTTGTTATCTCAATGCTTCTAATATCAAAATTGAGACCCTCCCTATAGCATGAGATGGGATATCCAACTCCTTCCCATTCCAATCCTGAGACCCTTCCGATAGCAGAGATGTGATATCTCAATGCTTATACCAAATCTGAGACCCTTCCTATAGCATGAGATGTGATATCCAACTCCTTCCCATTCCAATCCTGAGACCCTTCCTATAGCATGAGATGTGATGTCTCAATGCTTCTAATACCAAACCTGAGATCCTTCCTATAACATGAGATGTGATATCCAACTCCTTCCCATTCCAATCCTGAGACCCTTCCTATAGCATGAGATGTGCTATCTCAATGCTTATACCAAACCTGAGACCCCTTCTAAAGCTTGAGATGTGATATCCAACTCCTTCCCATTCCTATCCTGAGACCCTTCCGATATCATGAGATTTGTTATCTCAATGCTTCTAATATCAAAATTGAGACCCTCCCTATAGCATGAGATGGGATATCCAACTCCTTCCCATTCCAATCCTGAGACCCTTCCGATATCATGAGATTTGTTATCTCAATGCTTCTAATATCAAAATTGAGACCCTCCCTATAGCATGAGATGGGATATCCAACTCCTTCCCATTCCAATCCTGAGACCCTTCCGATAGCAGAGATGTGATATCTCAATGCTTATACCAAATCTGAGACCCTTCCTATAGCATGAGATGTGATATCCAACTCCTTCCCATTCCAATCCTGAGACCCTTCCTATAGCATGAGATGTGATATCTCAAGGCCTCTAATACCAAACCTGAGATCCTTCCTCTAACATGAAATGTGATATCCAACTCCTTCCCCTTCCAAACCTGAGAGCCTTCCTATAGCATGAGATATGATATCCAAGTCCTTCCCATTCCAATCCTGAGACCCTTCCTATAACATGAAATGTGATATCCAACTCCTTCCCATTCCAACCTGAGACCCTTCCTATAGCATGAGATGGGATATCCAACTCCTTCCAAATCCAATACTGATACCCTTCCAATAGCATGAGATGTGATATCCCAATGCTTCTACCAAACCTGAGACCCATACTATGGCATGAGATGTGATATCAAACTCCTTCCCATTCCAATCCTGAGACTCTTCCTATAGCTTGAGATGTGATATCCAACTCCTTCACATTCCAATTCTGAGACCCTTCCTATGCCATGAGACTTGATATCTCAATGCTTCTAATACCAAACCTGAGACCCGTCCTATAACATGAGATGTGATATCCAAATCTTTCCCCTTCCAAACCTTAGACCCTTCCTTTATCATGAGATGTGATATCCAACTCCTTCCCATTCCAATCCTGAGACCCTTCCGATATCATGAGATTTGTTATCTCAATGCTTCTAATATCAAACTTGAGACCCTCCCTATAGCATGAGATGTGACATCCAAGTCCTCCCCATTCCAATCCTGAGACCCGTCCTATAGCATGAGATGTGATATCTCAATGCTTCTAATACCATACCTGAGACCCTTCCTATAACATGAGATGGGATATCCAACTCCTTCCCATTCCAATCCTGAGACCCTTCCGATAGCAGAGATGTGATATCTCAATGCTTATACCAATCCTGAGACCCTTCCTATGGCCTGAGATGTCATATACAACTCCTTCCCAATCCAATCCTGAGACCCTTCCTATAGCATGAGATGTGATATCTCAATGCTTATACCAAATGTGAGACCCTTCCTATAGCATGAGATGTGATATCCAACTCCTTCACATTCCAATCCTGAGACCCTTCCTATAGCATGAGATGTGATGTCTCAATGCTTCTAATACCAAACCTGAGATCCTTCCTATAACATGAGATGTGATATCCAACTCCTTCCCATTCCAATCCTGAGACCCTTCCTATAGCATGAGATGTGATGTCTCAATGCTTCTAATACCAAACCTGAGAACCTTCCTACAGCATGCGATGTGATATCTCAATGCTTCTAATACCAAACCTGAGACCAGTCCTATAACATGAGATTGGATATCCAACTCCTTCCCCTTCCAATCCTGAGACTCTTCCTATAGCTTGAGATGTGATATCCAACTCCTTCACATTCCAATTCTGAGACCCTTCCTATGCCATGAGACTTGATATCTCAATGCTTCTAATACCAAACCTGAGACCCGTCCTATAACATGAGATGTGATATCCAAATCTTTCCCCTTCCAAACCTTAGACCCTTCCTTTATCATGAGATGTGATATCCAACTCCTTCCCATTCCAATCCTGAGACCCTTCCGATATCATGAGATTTGTTATCTCAATGCTTCTAATATCAAACTTGAGACCCTCCCTATAGCATGAGATGTGACATCCAAGTCCTCCCCATTCCAATCCTGAGACCCTTCCTATAGCATGAGATGTGATATCTCAATGCTTCTAATACCAAACCTGAGACCCTTCCTATAACATGAGATGGGATATCCAACTCCTTCCCATTCCAATCCTGAGACCCTTCCGATAGCAGAGATGTGATATCTCAATGCTTATACCAATCCTGAGACCCTTCCTATGGCCTGAGATGTCATATACAACTCCTTCCCAATCCAATCCTGAGACCCTTCCTATAGCATGAGATGTGATATCTCAATGCTTATACCAAATGTGAGACCCTTCCTATAGCATGAGATGTGATATCCAACTCCTTCCCATTCCAATCCTGAGACCCTTCCTATAGCATGAGATGTGATGTCTCAATGCTTCTAATACCAAACCTGAGATCCTTCCTATAACATGAGATGTGATATCCAACTCCTTCCCATTCCAATCCTGAGACCCTTCCTATAGCATGAGATGTGATGTCTCAATGCTTCTAATACCAAACCTGAGAACCTTCCTACAGCATGCGATGTGATATCTCAATGCTTCTAATACCAAACCTGAGACCAGTCCTATAACATGAGATTGGATATCCAACTCCTTCCCCTTCCAAACCTGAGACCCTTCCTATAGCATGAGATGTGATATCCAACTTCTTCCCATTCCAATCCTGAGACCATTCCTATAACATGAGATGTGATGTCTCAATGCTTCTAATACCAAACCTGAGATCTTTCCTATAACATGAGATGTGATATCCAACTCCTTCCCATTCCAATCCTGAGACCCTTCCTATAGCATGAGATGTGCTATCTCAATGCTTATACCAAACCTGAGACCCTTCCTAAAGCTTGAGATGTGATATCCAACTCCTTCCCATTCCAATCCTGAGACCCTTCCTATAGCATGAGATGTGATATCTCAAGGCCTCTAATACCAAACCTGAGATCCTTCCTCTAACATGAAATGTGATATCCAACTCCTTCCCCTTCCAAACCTGAGAGCCTTCCTATAGCATGAGATATGATATCCAAGTCCTTCCCATTCCAATCCTGAGACCCTTCCTATAACATGAAATGTGATATCCAACTCCTTCCCATTCCAACCTGAGACCCTTCCTATAGCATGAGATGGGATATCCAACTCCTTCCAAATCCAATACTGATACCCTTCCAATAGCATGAGATGTGATATCCCAATGCTTCTACCAAACCTGAGACCCTTCCTTTAGCATGAGATGTGATATCCAAATCCTTCACATTCCAATCCTGAGACCCTTCCTATTGCATGAGATGTGATATCTCAATGCTTCTAATACCAAACCTGAGATCCTGCCTATAACATGAGATGTGATATCCAATTCCTTCCCATTCCAAACCTGAGACCCTTCCTATTGGATGAGATGTGATATCCAACTCCTTCCCATTCCAACCCTGAGACCCTTCCTACAGCATGAGATGTGATGTCTCAATGCTTCTAATACCAAACCTGAGATCCTTACTATAACATGAGATGTGATATCCAACTCCTTCCATTCCAATCCTGAGACCCGTCCTATAGCATGAGATGTGATATCTCAATGCTTATACCAAACCTGAGACCCTTCCTATAGCATGAGATGTGATATCCAACTACTTCCCATTCCAATCCTGAGACCCTTCCTATAGCATGAGATGTGATATCTCAATGCTTCTAATACCAAACCTGAGATCCTTCCTCTAACATGAAATGTGATATCCAACTCCTTCCCTTTCCAAACCTAGGAGCCTATCTATAGCATGAGATGTGATATCCAAGTCCTTCCCATTCCAACCCTTAGACCCTTCCTACAGCATGCAATATGATATCTCAATGATTCTAATAACAAACCTGAGACCCGTCCTATAACATGAGATGGGATATCCAACTCCTTCCCATTCCAATCCTGAGACACTTCCGATAGCAGAGATGTGATATCTCAATGCTTATACCAAACCTGAGACCCTTCCTATAACATGAGATGTGATATCCAAATCCTTCCCGTTCCAAACCTGAGACCCTTCCTTTAGCATGAGATGTGATATCCAGCTCCTTCCCATTCCAATCCTGAGACCCTTCCTATAGCATGAGATGTGATATCTCAATGCTTCTAATACCAAACCTGAGATCCTTCCTCTAACATGAAATGTGATATCCAACTCCTTCCCTTTCCAAACCTAAGAGCCTATCTATAGCATGAGATGTGATATCCAAGTCCATCCCATTCCAATCCTTAGACCCTTCCTACAGCATGCGATGTGATATCTCAATGATTCTAATACCAAACCAGAGACTCGTCCTATAACATGAGATGGGATATCCAACTCCTTCCCATTCCAATCCTGAGCCACTTCCGATAGCAGAGATGTGATATCTCAATGCTTATACCAAACCTGAGACCCTTCCTGTAACATGAGATGTGATATCCAACTCCTTCCCGTTCCAAACCTGAGACACTAACTATAGCATATGTGATATCCAACTCCTTCCCATTCCAAACATGAGACCCTTCCTATAGCAAGAAAGTAATATCCAACTCCTACCCATTCCAATCCTGAGACCCTTCCTATAGCAAGAGATGTGATATCCAAATCCTTCCCATTCCAATCCTGAGACCCTTCCTATAACATGAGATGTGATATCCAACTCCTTCCCATTCCAACCTGAGACACTTCCTATAGCATGAGAAGGGATATCCAACTCCTTCCCAATCCAATCCTGAGACCCTTCCGATAGCAGAGATGTGATATCTCAATGCTTATACCAAACCTGAGACCCTTCCTATAGCATGAGAAGGGATATCCAACTCCTTCCCATTCCAATCCTGAGACCCTTCCTATAACATGAGATGTGATGTCTCAATGCTTCTAATACCAAACCTGAGATCTTTCCTATAACATGAGATGTGATATCCAACTCCTTCCCATTCCAATCCTGAGACCCTTCCTATAGCATGAGATGTGATATCACAATGCTTATACCAAACCTGAGACCGTTCCTATAGCTTGAGATGTGATAACCAACTCCTTCCCATTCCAATCCTGAGACCCTTCCTATAGCATGAGATGTGATATCTCAAGGCCTCTAATACCAAACCTGAGATCCTTCCTCTAACATGAAATGTGATATCCAACTCCTTCCCCTTCCAAACCTTAGAGCCTTCCTATAGCATGGGATATGATATCCAAGTCCTTCCCATTCCAATCCTGAGACCCTTCCTATAACATGAAATGTGATATCCAACTCCTTCCCATTCCAAACTGAGACCCTTCCTATATCATGAGATGGGATATCTCAATGCTTCTAATACCAAACCTGAGACTCTTCCTATAACATGAGATGGGATATCCAACTCCTTCCCATTCCAATCCTAAGACCCTTTCGATAGCAGAGATGTGATATCTCAATGCTTATGCCAAACCTGAGACCCTTCCTACGACATGAGATGTCATATACAACTCCTTCCCATTCCAATCCTGAGACCCTTCCTATAGCATGAGATGTGATATCTCAATGCTTATACCAAACCTGAGACCCTTCCTCTAGCATGAGATGTGATATCCAACTCCTTCCCATTCCAATCCTGAGACCCTTCCTATAGCCTGAGATCTGATATCTCAATGCCTCTAATACCAAACCTGAGATCCTTCCTCTAACATGAAATGTGATATCCAACTCCTTCCCTTTCCAAACCTGAGAGCCTATCTATAGCATGAGATGTGATATCCAAGTCCTTCCCATTCCAATACTGAGACACTTCCAATAGCAGAGATGTGATATCTCAATGCTTATACCAAACCTGAGACCCTTCCTATAACATGAGATGTGATATCCAACTCCTTCCCGTTCCAAACCTGAGACCCTTCCTTTAGCATGAGATGTGATATCCAGCTCCTTCCCATTCCAATCCTGAGACCCTTCCTATAGCATGAGATGTGATATCTCAATACTTCTAATACCAAACCTGAGATCCTTCTGATAACATGAGATATGATATCCAAATCCTTCCCCTTCCAAACCTGAGACCCTCACTTTAGCATGAGATGTGATATCCAACTCCTTCCCATTCCAATCCTGAGAACCTTCTGATAGCATGAGATGTGATATCTCAATGCTTCTATACCAAACCTGAGATCCTTCCGATAGCATGAGATGTGATATCTCAATGCTTCTAATACCAAACCTGAGATCCTTCCTATAACATGAGATGTGATATCCAAATCCTTCCCCTTCCAAACCTGAGACCCTCCCTTTAGCATGAGATGTGATATCCAACTCCTTCCCATTCCAATCCTGAGACTCTTCTGATAGCATGAGATGTGATATCTCAATGCCTCTAATACCAAACCTGAGATCCTACCTCTAACATGAAATGTGATATCCAACTCTTTCCCCTTCCAAACCTGAGAGCCTTCCTATAGCATGAGATGTGATATCCAAGTCCTTCTAATTCCAATCCTGAGACCCTTCCTATAATATGAGATGTGATATCCAACTCCTTCCCATTCCAACCTGAGACCCTTCCTATAGCATGAGATGGGATATCCAACTCCTTCCAAATCCAATCCTGATACCCTTCCGATAGCATGAGATGTGATATCCCAATGCTTCTACCAAACCTGAGACCCATACTATGGCATGAGATGTGATATCAAACTCCTTCCCCTTCCAAACCTTAGACACTTCCTTTATCATGAGATGTGATATCCAACTCCTTCCCATTCCATCCTTGAGACCCTTCCGATATCATGAGATGTGATATCTCAATGCTTCTAATATCAAACTTGAGACCCTCCTTATAGCATGAGATGTGATATCCAAGTCCTTCCCATTCCAATCCTGAGACCCTTTCTATAGCATGAGATGTGATATCTCAATGCTTCTAATACCAAACCTGAGACCCTTCCTATAACATGAGATGGGAATATCCAACTCCTTCCCATTCCAATCCTGAGACCCTTCCGATAGTAGAGATGTGATATCTCAATGCTTATACCAAACCTGAGATCCTTCCTATAACATGAGATGTGATATCCAACTCCTTCCCATTCCAATCCTGAGACACTTCCTATAGCATGAGATGTGATATCTCACTGCTTATACCAAACCTGAGACCCTTCCTATAGCATGAGATGTGATATCCAACTCCTTCCCATTCCAATCCTGAGACCCTTCCTATAGCATGAGATATGATATCTCTATGCTTCTAATATCAAACTTGAGACCCTCCCTATAGCATGAGATGTGATATCCAAGTCCTTCCCATTCCAATCCTGAGACCCTTCCGATAGCATGAGATGTGATGTCTCAATGCTTCTAATACCAAACCTGAGATCCTTCCTATACCATGAGATGTGATATCCAACTCCTTCCCATTCCAATCCTGAGACCCTTCCTATAGCATGAGATGTGATATCTCAATGCTTATACCAAACCTGAGACCCTTCCTATAGCATGAGATGTGATATCCAACTCCTTCCCATTCCAATCCTGAGACCCTTCCTATAGCATGAGATGTGATATCTCAATGCCTCTAATACCAAACCTGAGATCCTTCCTCTAACATGAAATGTGATATCCAACTCCTTCCCATTCCAATCCTGAGACACTTCCTATAGCATGAGATGTGATATCTAAATGCTTCTAATACCAAACTTGAGACTCTTCCTATAACATGAGATGGGATATCCAACTCCTTCCCATTCCAATCCTTAGACCCTTCCTACAGCATGCAATATGATATCTCAATGATTCTAATAACAAACCTGAGACCCGTCCTATAACATGAGATGGGATATCCAACACCTTCCCATTCCAATCCTGAGACACTTCCGATAGCAGAGATGTGATATCTCAATGCTTATACCAAACCTGAGACCCTTCCTATAACATGAGATGTGATATCCAACTCCTTCCCGTTCCAAACCTGAGACCCTTCCTATAGCATATGTGATATCCAACACATTCCCATTCCAAACATGAGACCCTTCCTATAGCAGGAATGTAATATCCAACTCCTTCCCATTCCAATCCTGAGACCATTCCTATAGCATGAGATGTGATATCTCAATGCTTCTAATACCAAACCTGAGATCCTTCATATGACATGAGATGTGATATCCAATTCCTCCCCATTCCAAACCTGAGAACCTTCCTACAGCATGCGATGTGATATCTCAATGCTTCTAATACCAAACCTGAGACCAGTCCTATAACATGAGATTGGATATACAATTCTTTCCCCTTGCAAACCTGAGACCCTTTCAATAGCATGAGATGTGATATCCAACTTCTTCCCATTCCAATCCTGAGACCCTTCCTATAACATGAGATGTGATGTCTCAATGCTTCTAATCCCAAACCTGAGATCTTTCCTATAACATGAGATGTGATATCCAACTCCTTCCCATTCCAATCCTGAGACCCTTCCTATAGCATGAGATGTGCTATCTCAATGCTTATACCAAACCTGAGACCCACCTAAAGCTTGAGATGTGATATCCAACTCCTTCCCATTCCAATCCTGAGACCCTTCCTATAACATGAAATGTGATATCCAACTCCTTCCCATTCCAACCTGAGACCCTTCCTATAGCATGAGATGTGATATCTCAAGGCCTCTAATACCAAACCTGAGATCCTTCCTCTAACATGAAATGTGATATCCAACTCCTTCTCCTTCCAAACCTGAGAGCCTTCCTATAGCATGAGATATGATATCCAAGTCCTTCCCATTCCAATCCTGAGACCCTTCCTATAACATGAAATGTGATATCCAACTCCTTCCCATTCCAACCTGAGACCCTTCCTATAGCATGAGATGGGATATCCAACTCCTTCCAAATCCAATACTGATACCCTTCCAATAGCATGAGATGTGATATCCCAATGCTTCTATCAAGCCTGAGAACCATACTATGGCATGAGATGTGATATCAAACTCCTTCCCATTCCAATCCTGAGACTCTTCCTATAGCTTGAGATGTGATATCCAACTCCTTCCCATTCCAATTCTGAGACCCTTCCTATACCATGAGACTTGATATCTCAATGCTTCTAATACCAAACCTGAGACCCGTCCTATAACATGAGATGTGATATCCAAATCTTTCCCCTTCCAAACCTTAGACCCTTCCTTTATCATGAGATGTGATATCCAACTCCTTCCCATTCCAATCCTGAGACCCTTCCGATATCATGAGATTTGTTATCTCAATGCTTCTAATATCAAAATTGAGACCCTCCCTATAGCATGAGATGGGATATCCAACTCCTTCCCATTCCAATCCTGAGACCCTTCCGATAGCAGAGATGTGATATCTCAATGCTTATACCAAATCTGAGACCCTTCCTATAGCATGAGATGTGATATCCAACTCCTTCCCATTCCAATCCTGAGACCCTTCCTATAGCATGAGATGTGATGTCTCAATGCTTCTAATACCAAACCTGAGATCCTTCCTATAACATGAGATGTGATATCCAACTCCTTCCCATTCCAATCCTGAGACACTTCCTATAGCATGAGATGTGCTATCTCAATGCTTATACCAAACCTGAGACCCTTCCTAAAGCTTGAGATGTGATATCCAACTCCTTCCCATTCCAATCCTGAGACCCTTCCTATAGCATGAGATGTGATATCTCAAGGCCTCTAATACCAAACCTGAGATCCTTCCTCTAACATGAAATGTGATATCCAACTCCTTCCCCTTCCAAACCTGAGAGCCTTCCTATAGCATGAGATATGATATCCAAGTCCTTCCCATTCCAATCCTGAGACCCTTCCTATAACATGAAATGTGATATCCAACTCCTTCCCATTCAAACCTGAGACCCTTCCTATAGCATGAGATGGGATATCCAACTCCTTCGAAATCCAATACTGATACCCTTCCAATAGCATGAATTGTGATATCCCAATGCTTCTACCAAACCTGAGACCCATACTATGGCATGAGATGTGATATCAAACTCATTCCCATTCCAATCCTGAGACTCTTCCTATAGCTTGAGATGTGATATCCAACTCCTTCCCATTCCAATTCTGAGACCCTTCCTATGCCATGAGACTTGATATCTCAATGCTTCTAATACCAAACCTGAGACCCGTCCTATAACATGAGATGTGATATCCAAATCTTTCCCCTTCCAAACCTTAGACCCTTCCTTTATCATGAGATGTGATATCCAACTCCTTCCCATTCCAATCCTGAGACCCTTCCGATATCATGAGATTTGTTATCTCAATGCTTCTAATATCAAACTTGAGACCCTCCCTATAGCATGAGATGTGACATCCAAGTCCTCCCCATTCCAATCCTGAGACCCTTATGATAGCATGAGATGTGATATCTCAATGCCTCTAATACCAAACCTGAGATACTTCCGATAGCATGAGATGTGATATCTCAATGCTTCTAATACCAAACCTGAGATCCTTCCTATAACATGAGATGTGATTTCCAAATCCTTCCCCTTCCAAACCTGAGACCCTCCATTTAGCATGAGATGTGATATACAACTCCTTCCCATTCCAATCCTGAGACCCTTCTGATAGCATGAGATGTGATATCTCAATGCCTCTAATACCAAACCTGAGATCCTATCTCTAACATGAAATGTGATATCCATCTCCTTCCCATTCCAAACCTGAGGCCCTGCCTATAGCATGAGATGTGATATCCAAGTCCTTCCCATTCCAATCCTGAGACCCTTCCTATAGCATGTGATGTGATATCTCAATGCTTATACCAAACCTGAGACCCTTCCTATGGCATGAGATGTCATATACAACTCCTTCCCATTCCAATCCTGAGACCCTTCCTATAGCATGAGATGTGATATCTCAATGCTTATACCAAACCTGAGACCCTTCCTATAGCATGAGATGTGATATCCAACTTCTTCCCATTCCAATCCTGAGACCCTTCCTATAACATGAGATGTGATGTCTCAATGCTTCTAATACCAAACCTGAGATATTTCCTATAACATGAGATGTGATATCCAACTCCTTCCCATTCCAATCCTGAGACCCTTCCTATAGCATGAGATGTGATATCTCAATGCTTATACCAAACCTGAGATCCTTCCTCTAACATGAAATGTGATATCCAACTCCTTCCCCTTCCAAACCTGAGAGCCTTCCTATAGCATGAGATATGATATCCAAGTCCTTCCCATTCCAATCCTGAGACCCTTCCTATAACATGAAATGTGATATCCAACTCCTTCCCATTCCAACCTGAGACCCTTCCTATAGCATGAGATGGGATATCCAACTTCTTCCAAATCCAATACTGATACCCTTCCGATAGCATGAGATGTGATATCCCAATGCTTATACCAAACCTGAGACCCATACTATGGCATGAGATGTGATATCAAACTCCTTCCCATTCCAATCCTGAGACCCTTCCTATAGCTTGAGGTGTGATATCCAACTCCTTCCCATTCCAATTCTGAGACCCTTCTTATACCATGAGACTTGATATCTCAATGCTTCTAATACCAAACCTGAGACCCGTCCTATAACATGAGATGTGATATCCAAATCCTTCCCCTTCCAAACCTTAGACCCTTGCTTTATCATGAGATGTGATATCCAACTCCTTCACATTCCAATCCTGAGACCCTTCCGATATCATGAGATTTGTTATCTCAATGCTTCTAATATCAAACTTGAGACCCTCCCTACAGCATGAGATGTGACATCCAAGTCCTTCCCATTCCAATCCTGAGACCCTTCCTATAGCATGAGATGTGATATCTCTATGCTTCTAATACCAAACCTGAGACCATTCCTATAACATGAGATGGGATATCCAACTCCTTCCCATTCCAATCCTGAGACCCTTCCGATAGCAGAGATGTGATATCTCAATGCTTATACCAAACCTGAGACCCTTGCTATGGCCTGAGATGTCATATACAACTCCTTCCCATTCCAATCCTGAGACCCTTCCTTTAGCATGAGATGTGATATCTCAATGCTTATACCAAATCTGAGACCCTTCCTACAGCATGAGATGTGATATCCAATTCCTTCCCATTCCAATCCTGAGACCCTTCCTATAGCATGAGATGTGATATCTCAATGCTTATACCAAACCTGAGAGCCTACCTATAGCATGAGATGTGATATCCAAGTCCATCCCATTCCAATCCTTAGACCCTTCCTACAGCATGCAATGTGATATCTCAATGATTCTAATACCAAACCAGAGACTCTTCCTATAACATGAGATGGGATATCCAACTCCTTCCCATTCCAATCCTGAGCCGCTTCCGATAGCAGAGATGTGATATCTCAATGCTTATACCAAACCTGAGACCCTTCCTATAACATGAGATGTGATATCCAACTGCTTCCCATTCCAAACATGAGACCCTTCCTATAGAAAGAAAGTAATATCCAACTCCTACCCATTCCAATCCTGAGACCCTTCCTATAGCAAGAGATGTGATATCCAAATCCTTCCCATTCCAATCCTGAGACCCTTCCTATAACATGAGATGTGATATCCAACTCCTTCCCATTCAAATCCTGAGACCCTTCCTATAGCATGAGAAGGGATATCCAACGCCTTCCCAATCTAATCCTGAGACCCTTCCGATAGCAGAGACGTGATATCTCAATGCTTCTACCATACCTGAGACCCTTCCTTTAGCATGAGATGTGATATCCAAATCCTTCACATTCCAATCCTGAGACCCTTCCTATAGCATGAGATGTGATATCTCAATGCTTCTCATACCAAACCTGAGATCCTTCCTATAACATGAGATGTGATATCCAATTCCTTCCCATTCCAAACCTGAGACCCTTCCTATTGGATGAGATGTGATATCCAACTCCTTCCCATTCCAACCCTGAGACCCTTCCTATAGCATGAGATGTGATGTCTCAATGCTTCTAATACCAAACCTGAGATCCTTCCTCTCAGGATTGGAATGGGAAGGACTTGGATATCACATCTCATGCTATAGGCAGGGCCTCAGGTTTGGAAAGGGAAGGAGATGGATTTCACATTTCATGTTAGAGACAGGATCTCAGGTTTGGTATTAGAGGCATTGAGATATCACATCTCATGCTATCAGAAGGGTCTCAGGATTGGAATGGGAAGGAGTTGTATATCACATCTCATGCTAAATGGAGGGTCTCAGGTTTGGAAGGGGAAGGATTTGGAAATCACATCTCATGTTATAGGAAGGATCTCAGGTTTGGTATTAGAAGCATTGAGATATCACATCTCATGCTATCGGAAGTATCTCAGGTTTGGTATTAGAGGCATTGAGATATCACATCTCATGCTATCATAAGGGTCTCAGGATTGGAATGGGAAGGAGTTGGATATCACATCTCATGTTATTGGAAGGATCGCAGGTTTGGTATTAGAAGCATTGAGACATCACATCTCATGCTATAGGAAGGGTCTCAGGATTGGAATGGGAAGGAGTTGGATATCACATCTCATGCTATAGGAAGGGTCTCAGATTTGGTATAAGCATTGTAATATCACATCTCATGCCATAGGAAGGGTCTCAGGATTGGATTGGGAAGGAGTTGTATATGACATCTCATGTTATAGGAAGGGTCTCAGGTTTGGTATTAGAAGCATTGGGATATCACATCTCATGCTATAGGAAGGGTCTCAGGATTGGAATGGGGAGGACTTGGATGTCACGTCTCATGCTATAGGGAGGGTCTCAAGTTTGATATTAGAAGCATTGAGATAACAAATCTCATGATATCGGAAGGGTCTCAGGATTGGAATGGGAAGGAGTTGGATATCACATCTCATGATAAAGGAAGGGTCTAAGGTTTGGAAGGGGAAAGATTTGGATATCACATCTCATGTTATAGGACGGGTCTCAGGTTTGGTATTAGAAGCATTGAGATATCAAGTCTCATGGCATAGGAAGGGTCTCAGAATTGGAATGGGAAGGAGTTGGATATCACATCTCAAGCTATAGGAAGAGTCTCAGGATTGGAATGGGAATGAGTTTGATATCACATCTCATGCCATAGTATGGGTCTCAGGTTTGGTAGAAGCATTGGGATATCACAATTCATGCTATTGGAAGGGTATCAGTATTGGATTTCGAAGGAGTTGGATATCCCATCTCATGCTATAGGAAGGGTCTCAGGTTGGAATGGGAAGGAGTTGGATATCACATTTCATGTTATAGGAAGGGTCTCAGGATTGGAATGGGAAGGACTTGGATATCATATCTCATGCTATAGGAAGGCTCTCAGGTTTGGAAGGGGAAGGAGTTGGATATCACATTTCATGTTAGAGGAAGGATCTCAGGTTTGGTATTAGAGGCCTTGAGATATCACATCTCATGCTATAGGAAGGGTGTCAGGATTGGAATGGGAAGGAGTTGGATATCACATCTCAAGCTTTACGAAGGGTCTCAGGTTTGGTATAAGCATTGCGATAGCACATCTCATGCTATAGGAAGGGTCTCAGGATTGGAATGGGAAGGAGTTGGATATCACATCTCATGTTATAGGAAAGATCTCAGGTTTGGTATTAGAAGCATTGAGACATCACATCTCATGTTATAGGAAGGGTCTCAGGATTGGAATGGGAAGAAGTTGGATATCACATCTCATGCTATAGGAAGGGTCTCAGGTTTGGAAGGGGAAGGAGTTGGATATCCAATCTCATGTTATAGGACTGGTCTCAGGTTTGGTATTAGAAGCATTGAGATATCACATCGCATGCTGTAGGAAGGTTCTCAGGTTTGGTATTAGAAGCATTGAGACATCACATCTCATGCTATAGGAAGGGTCTCAGGATTGGAATGGGAAGGAGTTGGATATCACATCTCATGTTATAGGAAGGATCTCAGGTTTGGTATTAGAAGCATTGAGACATCACATCTCATGCTATAGGAAGGGTCTCAGGATTGGAATGGGAAGGAGTTGGATATCACATCTCATGCTATAGGAAGGGTCTCACATTTGGTATAAGCATTGAGATGTCACATCTCATGCTATAGGAAGGGTCTCAGGATTGGATTGGGAAGGAGTTGTATATGACATCTCAGGCCATAGGAAGGGTCTCAGGATTGGTATAAGCATTGAGATATCACATCTCTGCTATCGGAAGGGTCTCAGGATTGGAATGGGAAGGAATTGGATATCCCATCTCATGTTATAGGAAGGGTCTCAGGTTTGGTATTAGAAGCATTGAGATATCACATCTCATGCTATAGGAAGGGTCTCAGGATTGGAATGGGGAGGACTTGGATGTCACATCTCATGCTATAGGGAGTGTCTCAAGTTTGATATTAGAAGCATTGAGATAACAAATCTCATGATATCGGAAGGGTCTCAGGATTGGAATGGGAAGGAGTTGGATATCACATCTCATGATAAAGGAAGGGTCTAAGGTTTGGAAGGGGAAATATTTGGATATCACATCTCATGTTATAGGACGGGTCTCAGGTTTGGTATTAGAAGCATTGAGATATCAAGTCTCATGGCATAGGAAGGGTCTCAGAATTGGAATGTGAAGGAGTTGGATATCACATCTCAAGCTATAGGAAGAATCTCAGGATTGGAATGGGAAGGAGTTTGATATCACATCTCATGCCATAGTATGGGTCTCAGGTTTGGTAGAAGCATTGGGATATCACATCTCATGCTATTGGAAGGGTATCAGTATTGGATTTGGAAGGAGTTGGATATCACATTTCATGTTATAGGAAGGGTCTCAGGTTGGAATGGGAAGGAGTTGGATATCACATTTCATGTTATAGGAAGGGTCTCAGGATTGGAATGGGAAGGACTTGGATATCATATCTCATGCTATAGGAAGGCTCTCAGGTTTGGAAGGGGAAGGAGTTGGATATCACATTTCATGTTAGAGGAAGGATCTCAGGTTTGGTATTAGAGGCCTTGAGATATCACATCTCATGCTATAGGAAGGGTCTCAGGATTGGAATGGGAAGGAGTTGGATATCACATCTCAAGCTTTAGGAAGGGTCTCAGGTTTGGTATAAGCATTGAGATAGCACATCTCATGCTATAGGAAGGGTCTCAGGATTGGAATGGGAAGGAGTTGGATATCACATCTCATGTTATAGGAAGGATCTCAGGTTTGGTATTAGAAGCATTGAGACATCACATCTCATGCTATAGGAAGGGTCTCAGGATTGGAATGGGAAGGAGTTGGATATCACATCTCATGCTATAGGAAGGGTCTCAGATTTGGTATAAGCATTGAGATATCACATCTCTGCTATCGGAAGGGTCTCAGGATTGGAATGGGAAGGAGTTGGATATCCCATCTCATGCTATAGGGAGGGTCTCAATTTTGATATTAGAAGCATTGAGATAACAAATCTCATGATATCGGAAGGGTCTCAGGATTGGAATGGGAAGGAGTTGGATATCACATCTCATGATAAAGGAAGGGTCTAAGGTTTGGAAGGGGAAAGATTTGGATATCACATCTCATGTTATAGGACGGGTCTCAGGTTTGGTATTAGAAGCATTGAGATATCAAGTCTCATGGCATAGGAAGGGTCTCAGAATTGGAATGTGAAGGAGTTGGATATCACATCTCAAGCTATAGGAAGAGTCTCAGGATTGGAATGGGAAGGAGTTTGATATCACATCTCATGCCATAGTATGGGTCTCAGGTTTGGTAGAAGCATTGGGATATCACATCTCATGCTATTGGAAGGGTATCAGTATTGGATTTGGAAGGAGTTGGATATCACATTTCATGTTATAGGAAGGGTCTCAGGTTGGAATGGGAAGGAGTTGGATATCACATTTCATGTTATAGGAAGGGTCTCAGGATTGGAATGGGAAGGACTTGGATATCACATCTCATGCTATAGGAAGGGTCTCAGGATTGGAATGGGAAGGAGTTGGATATCACATCTCATGCTATAGGAAGGGTCTCAGATTTGGTATAAGCATTGAGATATCACATCTCTGCTATCGGAAGGGTCTCAGGATTGGAATGGGAAGGAGTTGGATATCACATCTCAAGCTTTAGGAAGGGTCTCAGGTTTGGTATAAGCATTGAGATAGCACATCTCATGCTATAGGAAGGGTCTCAGGATTGGAATGGGAAGGAGTTGGATATCACATCTCATGTTATAGGAAGGATCTCAGGATTGGAATGGGAAGGAGTTGGATATCACATCTCAAGCTTTAGGAAGGGTCTCAGGTTTGGTATAAGCATTGAGATAGCACATCTCATGCTATAGGAAGGGTCTCAGGATTGGAATGGGAAGGAGTTGGATATCACATCTCATGTTATAGGAAGGATCTCAGGTTTGGTATTAGAAGCATTGAGACATCACATCTCATGCTATAGGAAGGGTCTCAGGATTGGAATGGGAAGGAGTTGGATATCACATCTCATGCTATAGGAAGGGTCTCAGATTTGGTATAAGCATTGAGATATCACATCTCTGCTATCGGAAGGGTCTCAGGATTGGAATGGGAAGGAGTTGGATATCCCATCTCATGCTATAGGGAGGGTCTCAATTTTGATATTAGAAGCATTGAGATAACAAATCTCATGATATCGGAAGGGTCTCAGGATTGGAATGGGAAGGAGTTGGATATCACATCTCATGATAAAGGAAGGGTCTAAGATTTGGAAGGGGAAAGATTTGGATATCACATCTCATGTTATAGGACGGGTCTCAGGTTTGGTATTAGAAGCATTGAGATATCAAGTCTCATGGTATAGGAAGGGTCTCAGAATTGGAATGGGAAGGAGTTGGATATCACATCTCAAGCTATAGGAAGAGTCTCAGGATTGGAATGGGAAGGAGTTTGATATCACATCTCATGCCATAGTATGGTTCTCAGGTTTGATAGAAGCATTGGGATATCACATCTCATGCTATTGGAAGGGTATCAGTATTGGATTTGGAAGGAGTTGGATATCCCATCTCATGCTATAGGAAGGGTCTCAGGTTGGAATGGGAAGGAGTTGGATATCACATTTCATGTTATAGGAAGGGTCTCAGGATTGGAATGGGAAGGACTTGGATATCATATCTCATGCTATAGGAAGGCTCTCAGGTTTGGATGGAGAAGGAGTTGGATATCACATTTCATGTTAGAGGAAGGATCTCAGGTTTGGTATTAGAGGCCTTGAGATATCACATCTCATGCTATAGGAAGGGTCTCAGGTTGGAATGGGAAGGAGTTG